>NW_028276878.1:0-2500 GCF_965620075.1 Prunus avium
ACGGCCTTCACTTGCCTTGGCCGCGGCCTTCGCATGGCATGCATTGCCTTGCCTTGCCTTGCCTTGGCATGTCGTGCCTTGGCCATGCATTGCCTTGCCTTGCCTTGGCCTTGCCATGCCGTGGCCTTTGCATGCCTTGCGTTGCGTTGCGTTGCCATGCCGTGCCTTGCCTTGCGCCGCGCCGCGCCATGCCGGGCTTGGCTTGCCTTGGCATTGCCTTGCCATGCCGTGCCTTGCCTTGCCTTGCGCCGCGCCATGCTTTGGCATTGCCCCAATCAAGGCATTTCGAGAAAGTGAGGCTATTGGAAGTTTGGGATGGCTTGGCTTGGCATGCCTACCCTTGCACGCAGCCTGCTCGCATCATGCATGAAGCCTGCGCACAGCGTGCCGGCAGCCTCCTGATTCTGTCGACAGAGTTTTTCAAAAACTTGTCATGCCACGGCTTGCACGCAGGCTGCAGGCACGCTGCGCGCAGCCTGCCGGCATGCTGCGCGCAGCCTGCTGCTTCTGTCGACAGAATTGTTCGAAACCTTGTCATGCCATGGCTTGCACGCAGATTGCTCCCCATTCAAGGCATTCAGAGACAGTGAGGCTATTGGAAGCTTGGCATGCTCACATCATGCACGAAGCCTGCGCGCAGCATGCCGGCAGCATGTCGACAGAATTTTTCAAACCTTGTCAAACCCAATTTTTATTGAAATTTCCCCGCACAATAAGCTCCCTATAATTAAGTCTATGATTTTTAGGACCTTGCCTTGCCTTCACATGCCGTGCCCATTCAAGGCATTCCGAGAAAGTAAGGTTATTGGAGGGTTCGGATGGCGTGGCTTGCCTTGCCTTGCCTTGCATTGGCATGCCATGCCCAAGTTGTGGCCTACACCAAGCCATTCAAGCCATGCCTTGCCTTGCCTTGCCTTGGCATTGCGCATCATCCAAGGCATTCCGAGTAAGTGAGGCTAGGCGAGGCTAAGGATGGCTTGCCTCGCCTTGCCTTGGCATGCCGTGCCCATGATGTGGCCTTGACCAAGCCATGCGTTGCCTTCGCCTTGGCATGCTGTGGCCTTGCCTTGCCTTTCCTCGCCATGCGATGCATTCCGACAAAGTGATGCAAAGCGGAAGCCTACCATGGCGTAAAAATGTCGACAGAATTTTTCGACATTTGAATAATGGGGTTTGACAAGGTTTGAAAAATTCAATAAAAATGGTAGGCTTGAATGTCGACAAAGTGACGCGAAGCGGAAGCCTACCATGGCGTAAAAATGTCGACAGAATTTTTCGGACCTTGTCCTGCCATGGGCTGCGCGCAGCATGCCGGCAGTCTGTGCGCAGCGTGCGCACAGCATGTCGGCAGCGTGCGCGCTGCTGAGCCTGTCGACAGAAATTTTCGAAACTTGTCCTGCCATGCGCGCGCGCAGCTTGCGCGCGGCGTGCGCGCAGCATGCCGGCAGCCTGCGCGCAGCATGCCGGCAGCCTGTGCGCAGCGTGCGCGCTGCTCAGCCTGTCGACAGAAATTTTCGAAACTTGTCCTGCCATGCGCGCGCGCAGCGTGCGCGCAGCATGCCGGCAGCGTGTGCGCAGCGTGCGCGCTTGGGAGCCTGGCCGCAGAATTTTTCGAAACTTGCAATGCCATGCGCGCGCACAGCTTGCGCGCAGCGTGCGCACAGCATGCCGGCAGCGTGCGCGCAGCATGCCGGCAGCGTGTGCGCAGCGTGCGCGCTTGGGAGCCTGTCGACAGAATTTTTCGAAACTTGCCATGCCATGCGCGCGCACAGCTTGCGCGCAGCGTGTGCACAGCATGCCGGCAGCGTGCGCACAGCATGCCGGCAGCGTGTGCGCAGCGTGCGCGCTTGGCAGCCTGTCGACAGAATTTTTCGAAACTTGCCATGCCATGCGCGCGCACAGCTTGCGCGCAGCGTGTGCACAGCATGCCGGCAGCGTGCGCACAACATGTCGGCAGCGTGCGCGCTCGGGAGCCTGTCGACAGAATTTTTCGAAACTTGCCATGCCATGCGCGCGCACAGCTTGCGCGCAGCGTGCTGATTCTGTCGACAGCGAGGCTAGCGAAACTTCTCCTGCCATGGCGTGCGCGCAGCGTGCTGACTCTGTCGACAGTGAGGCTAGCGAAATTTGTCTTGCCATGGCGTGCGCGCAGCTTGCGCATTCGGTCGACAGTGAGGCTAGCGAAACTTGTCCTGCCGTGGCCTGCGCGCAGCCTGCGCGCAGCATGCGCGCAGCATGTGCGCAGCATGCCGGCAGCCTAGTTCCAGATTTTTTCAAATGTCGACAGAATTTTTCAAACCTTGTCAAACCCCATTTTTATTGAAATTTCCTCGCACAATAAGCTCCCCATAAGTAGTCTATGATTTTTAGTACCTTCTCCAAGTTACAAAACTAAAAAATTCCTCCCGGATTTGTTTTAATGATTTTTTCAATTTTACGACTTCTAAAAATAATAAAAAATACTTCCCGACTTCAAATATTTATGAAACTTTTTCCCATC
>NW_028276878.1:12500-15000 GCF_965620075.1 Prunus avium
CGCGCAGCATGCCGGCAGCCTGTGCGCAGCGTGCGCGCTGCTCAGCCTGTCGACAGAAATTTTCGAAACTTGTCCTGCCATGCGCGCGCGCAGCGTGCGCGCAGCATGCCGGCAGCGTGTGCGCAGCGTGCGCGCTTGGGAGCCTGGCCGCAGAATTTTTCGAAACTTGCAATGCCATGCGCGCGCACAGCTTGCGCGCAGCGTGCGCACAGCATGCCGGCAGCGTGCGCGCAGCATGCCGGCAGCGTGTGCGCAGCGTGCGCGCTTGGGAGCCTGTCGACAGAATTTTTCGAAACTTGCCATGCCATGCGCGCGCACAGCTTGCGCGCAGCGTGTGCACAGCATGCCGGCAGCGTGCGCACAGCATGCCGGCAGCGTGTGCGCAGCGTGCGCGCTTGGCAGCCTGTCGACAGAATTTTTCGAAACTTGCCATGCCATGCGCGCGCACAGCTTGCGCGCAGCGTGTGCACAGCATGCCGGCAGCGTGCGCACAACATGTCGGCAGCGTGCGCGCTCGGGAGCCTGTCGACAGAATTTTTCGAAACTTGCCATGCCATGCGCGCGCACAGCTTGCGCGCAGCGTGCTGATTCTGTCGACAGCGAGGCTAGCGAAACTTCTCCTGCCATGGCGTGCGCGCAGCGTGCTGACTCTGTCGACAGTGAGGCTAGCGAAATTTGTCTTGCCATGGCGTGCGCGCAGCTTGCGCATTCGGTCGACAGTGAGGCTAGCGAAACTTGTCCTGCCGTGGCCTGCGCGCAGCCTGCGCGCAGCATGCGCGCAGCATGTGCGCAGCATGCCGGCAGCCTAGTTCCAGATTTTTTCAAATGTCGACAGAATTTTTCAAACCTTGTCAAACCCCATTTTTATTGAAATTTCCTCGCACAATAAGCTCCCCATAAGTAGTCTATGATTTTTAGTACCTTCTCCAAGTTACAAAACTAAAAAATTCCTCCCGGATTTGTTTTAATGATTTTTTCAATTTTACGACTTCTAAAAATAATAAAAAATACTTCCCGACTTCAAATATTTATGAAACTTTTTCCCATCAGAGATTGCATGTTTCTTAGTATCCCTGCAAAAAATCACGTCCAAATACCTTGTATTGAATTATTTAGAGCCCATTATGACTCCTCGCGCATAGGTGATGTCTCTTCCTGTCAAAGGGCTAAATGCATAAAATGCTATATAGGGGGGTGTGTGTTGCCTGCATATGCATGGCAGCCCATGCCCTCCTAGCTGCAGCCCCCTTCCCCCACGCCACACCCATGTCATGTTGCCTCGATATGTTGCCTCGATATGTTGCCTCGGTATTATGGGTTTGGTGTCGGGGTCGGGGGGCTGCCACCCATGGCGGTGGTGGCCGGAATCCGGCCGCCGCCACCACGCCGCCGCCATGGGTGAGGGGGAAAAAAAAAGGCGTGGAAAGTTGCGAAATGGGGTTGTCTAGGCTTTTTTTTGGCATGGAAGAGCATGGAGTGCTAGGAACTCCTTCTCAAATGCGCGGGCATGTCGACCACAACCTCATTTCGCAACAACAACCACCCGTGTGGGGTGGCGGTGGGTGGATAGTCGCGGATTGGGGCTTGCCAAGCCAATGTTTTCAAAAAAATTCATCAAAATTAAAAACAAATGTTTTGTTGCCTTCGGATTTGTGGGCGAGCGGTGAGTCGGAGTGGAGCCGGTAAAGTTTAACCTCGGTGTGCACGGTTGTTTTTAGAAACTCAATCCAATGCCGGGGACGTTGAAAGTGACGCTCTTATGAGTTGCAAACCCGCAAGATTTAAAGAACCTTTTCAAAAAAAATTCAAACCAACAAGATTTAAAAACAGAAATTTTCATCAAAATGAAAAACAAATGTTTTGTTGCCTTCGGACTAGTGGGCGAGCGGCGAGTCGGAGCGGAGCCGGTAAAGTTTAACCTCGGTGTGCACGGTTGTTTTTAGAAACTCAATCCAATACCGGGGACGTTGAAAGTGATGCTCTTATGAGTTGCAAACCCACTAGATTTAAAGAACCTTTTCAAAACAATTTCAAACCAACAAGATTTAAACCAACAAAATTAAAAACAAATGTTTCGTTGCAAACAAATTGTGGGCGAGCGGCGAGTCGGAGTGGAGCCGGTAAAGTTTAACCTCGGTGTGCACGGTTGTTTTTAGAAACTCAATCCAATACCGGGGACGTTGAAAGTGACGCTCTTATGAGTTGCAAACCCACAAGATTTTAAAAACTTTTTGAAAATGTTTCTTCTAAATGACACATTTTGATCCTTGGCAAGTGCTCAATCCGTAACTATCCAATCACCGCCACACCACACCGGTCGGGAGTGTGTGAATGGTGTGCTTCCCGGGGTTGGCATAGATAATCTTTCGCATCGACAATCTTTTGCATGCGAGGGAATGTCTATGCCAACCCCGGGAAGCACACCATTCACCCACTAGTTGTGGGCGACGATGGGTTGGCTTCAAATGAATTTTTGCTTGGGGTTGTCCTCGGTATGCTT
>NW_028276878.1:35000-37500 GCF_965620075.1 Prunus avium
CGCAGCGTGTGCACAGCATGCCGGCAGCGTGCGCACAACATGTCGGCAGCGTGCGCGCTCGGGAGCCTGTCGACAGAATTTTTCGAAACTTGCCATGCCATGCGCGCGCACAGCTTGCGCGCAGCGTGCTGATTCTGTCGACAGCGAGGCTAGCGAAACTTCTCCTGCCATGGCGTGCGCGCAGCGTGCTGACTCTGTCGACAGTGAGGCTAGCGAAATTTGTCTTGCCATGGCGTGCGCGCAGCTTGCGCATTCGGTCGACAGTGAGGCTAGCGAAACTTGTCCTGCCGTGGCCTGCGCGCAGCCTGCGCGCAGCATGCGCGCAGCATGTGCGCAGCATGCCGGCAGCCTAGTTCCAGATTTTTTCAAATGTCGACAGAATTTTTCAAACCTTGTCAAACCCCATTTTTATTGAAATTCCTCGCACAATAAGCTCCCCATAAGTAGTCTATGATTTTTAGTACCTTCTCAAGTTACAAACTAAAAAATTCCTCCCGGATTTCTTTTAATGATTTTTTCAATTTTACGACTTCTAAAAATAATAAAAATACTTCCGACTTCAAATATTTATGAAACTTTTTCCATCAGAGATTGCATGTTTCTTAGTATCCTGCAAAAAATCACGTCCAAATACCTTGTATTGAATTATTTAGAGCCCATTATGACTCCTCGCGCATAGGTGATGTCTCTTCCTGTCAAAGGGCTAAATGCATAAAATGCTATATAGGGGGGTGTGTGTTGCCTGCATATGCATGGCAGCCATGCCCTCCTAGCTGCAGCCCCCTTCCCCCACGCCACACCCATGTCATGTTGCCTCGATATGTTGCCTCGATATGTTGCCTCGGTATTATGGGTTTGGTGTCGGGGTCGGGGGCTGCCACCCATGGCGGTGGTGGCCGGAATCCGCCGCCGCCACCACGCCGCCGCCATGGTGAGGGGGAAAAAAAAAGGCGTGGGAAAGTTGCGAAATGGGGTTGTCTAGGCTTTTTTTTTGGCATGGAAGAGCATGGAGTGCTAGGAACTCCTTCTCAAATGCGCGGGCATGTCGACACAACCTCATTCGCAACAACAACCACCCGTGTGGGGTGGCGGTGGGTGGATAGTCGCGGATTGGGGCTTGCCAAGCCAATGTTTTCAAAAAAATTCATCAAAATTAAAAACAATGTTTTGTTGCCTTCGGATTTGTGGGCGAGCGGGAGTCGGAGCGGAGCCGGTAAAGTTTAACCTCGTGTGCACGGTTGTTTTTAGAAACTCAATCCAATGCCGGGGACGTTGAAAGGTGACGCTCTATGAGTTGCAAACCCGCAAGATTAAAGAACCTTTCAAAAAAATTTCAAACCAACAAGATTTAAAAACAGAATTTTTCATCAAAATGAAAAACAAATGTTTTGTGCCTTCGGACTAGTGGGCGAGCGGCGAGTCGGAGCGGAGCCGGTAAAGTTTAACCTCGGTGTGCACGGTTGTTTTTAGAAACTCATCCAATACCGGGGACGTTGAAAGTGATGCTCTTATGAGTTGCAAACCACTAGATTTAAAGAACCTTTCAAAACAATTTCAAACCAACAAGATTTAAACCAACAAAATTAAAAACAAATGTTTCGTTGCAAACAAATTGTGGGCGAGCGGCGAGTCGGAGTGGAGCCGGTAAAGTTTTAACCTCGGTGTGCACGGTTGTTTTTAGAACTCAATCCAATACCGGGGACGTTGAAAGTGACGCTCTTATGAGTTGCAAACCCACAAGATTTTAAAAACTTTTGAAAATGTTTCTTCTAAATGACACATTTTGATCCTTGGCAAGTGCTCAATCTGTAACTATCCAATCACCGCCACACCACACCGGTCGGGAGTGTGTGAATGGTGTGCTTCCCGGGTTTGGCATAGACAATCTTTCGCATCGACAATCTTTTGCATGCGAGGGAATGTCTATGCCAACCCCGGGAAGCACACCATTCACCCACTAGTTGTGGGCGACGATGGGTGGCTTCAAGTGAACTTTTGCTTGGGGTTGTCCTTCGGTATGCTTTTGTGTTGGAGTACGGCACCAAACCTTCTCAATGCACGGGTATGTCGAGGATGGCTTTTGGCGGGGTTGATGAAGAAGCTACCAATTCTCGGCCACACGAACACATGGTGACGATGCGTTGGCTTCAAGTGAGCTTTAGCTGGGGTTGTCTTCGGTATGCTTTTGTGTTGGGAGTACGGCCACCAAACCTTCTCAATGCAACGGGTATGTCGAGGATGGCTTTCGGCGGAGTTGATGAAGAAGCTAGGGAATTGTTGGCCACTCTCACACGTGTGGGGGTAGGTTGGCTTTGAAAGAAGCTATCCAATCCTCTGAGTGTGCGGTTGAGCTATGATTAGGATTGTCTAGGCATTGCTTGTGTGTGCAAGGTGCGAGCCCAATGCACGTGCAAGTCGAGGATGACAATCTTAAGAGTAGCAATGATGCCACAAAATATCGGTTGCCTTCGGAGTAGTGGGGTGAGCGGCGAGTCGGAGT
>NW_028276878.1:57500-60000 GCF_965620075.1 Prunus avium
GCATGCCGGCAGCGTGTGCGCAGCGTGCGCGCTTGGGAGCCTGTCGACAGAATTTTTCGAAACTTGCCATGCCATGCGCGCGCACAGCTTGCGCGCAGCGTGTGCACAGCATGCCGGCAGCGTGCGCACAGCATGCCGGCAGCGTGTGCGCAGCGTGCGCGCTTGGCAGCCTGTCGACAGAATTTTTCGAAACTTGCCATGCCATGCGCGCGCACAGCTTGCGCGCAGCGTGTGCACAGCATGCCGGCAGCGTGCGCACAACATGTCGGCAGCGTGCGCGCTCGGGAGCCTGTCGACAGAATTTTTCGAAACTTGCCATGCCATGCGCGCGCACAGCTTGCGCGCAGCGTGCTGATTCTGTCGACAGCGAGGCTAGCGAAACTTCTCCTGCCATGGCGTGCGCGCAGCGTGCTGACTCTGTCGACAGTGAGGCTAGCGAAATTTGTCTTGCCATGGCGTGCGCGCAGCTTGCGCAGCGTGCGCGCAGCCTGTGCGCAGCGTGCGCGCAGCTTGCGCATTCGGTCGACAGTGAGGCTAGCGAAACTTGTCCTGCCGTGGCCTGCGCGCAGCCTTCGCGCAGCATGCGCGCAGCATGCCGGCAGCCTAGTTCCAGATTTTTTCAAATGTCGACAGAATTTTTCAAACCTTGTCAAACCCCATTTTTATTGAAATTTCCTCGCACAATAAGCTCCCCATAAGTAGTCTATGATTTTTAGGACCTTCTCCAAGTTACAAAACTAAAAAATTCCTCCCGGATTTGTTTTAATGATTTTTTCAATTTTACGACTTCTAAAAATAATAAAAAATACTTCCCGACTTCAAATATTTATGAAACTTTTTCCCATCAGAGATTGCATGTTTCTTAGTATCCCTGCAAAAAATCACGTCCAAATACCTTGTATTGAATTATTTAGAGCCCATTATGACTCCTCGCGCATAGGTGATGTCTCTTCCTGTCAAAGGGCTAAATGCATAAAATGCTATATAGGGGGGTGTGTGTTGCCTGCATATGCATGGCAGCCCATGCCCTCCTAGCTGCAGCCCCCTTCCCCCACGCCACACCCATGTCATGTTGCCTCGATATGTTGCCTCGGTATTATGGGTTTGGTGTCGGGGTCGGGGGGCTGCCACCCATGGCGGTGGTGGCCGGAATCCGGCCGCCGCCACCACGCCGCCGCCATGGGTGAGGGGGAAAAAAAAAGGCGTGGAAAGTTGCGAAATGGGGTTGTCTAGGCTTTTTTTTGGCATGGAAGAGCATGGAGTGCTAGGAACTCCTTCTCAAATGCGCGGGCATGTCGACCACAACCTCATTTCGCAACAACAACCACCCGTGTGGGGTGGCGGTGGGTGGATAGTCGCGGATTGGGGCTTGCCAAGCCAATGTTTTCAAAAAAATTCATCAAAATTAAAAACAAATGTTTTGTTGCCTTCGGATTTGTGGGCGAGCGGTGAGTCGGAGTGGAGCCGGTAAAGTTTAACCTCGGTGTGCATGGTTGTTTTTAGAAACTCAATCCAATGCCGGGGACGTTGAAAGTGACGCTCTTATGAGTTGCAAACCCGCAAGATTTAAAGAACCTTTTCAAAAAAATTTCAAACCAACAAGATTTAAAAACAGAAATTTTCATCAAAATGAAAAACAAATGTTTTGTTGCCTTCGGACTAGTGGGCGAGCGGCGAGTCGGAGCGGAGCCGGTAAAGTTTAACCTCGGTGTGCACGGTTGTTTTTAGAAACTCAATCCAATACCGGGGACGTTGAAAGTGACGCTCTTATGAGTTGCAAACCCACTAGATTTAAAGAACCTTTTCAAAACAATTTCAAACCAACAAGATTTAAACCAACAAAATTAAAAACAAATGTTTCGTTGCAAACAAATTGTGGGCGAGCGGCGAGTCGGAGTGGAGCCGGTAAAGTTTAACCTCGGTGTGCACGGTTGTTTTTAGAAACTCAATCCAATACCGGGGACGTTGAAAGTGACGCTCTTATGAGTTGCAAACCCACAAGATTTTAAAAACTTTTTGAAAATGTTTCTTCTAAATGACACATTTTGATCCTTGGCAAGTGCTCAATCTGTAACTATCCAATCACCGCCACACCACACCGGTCGGGAGTGTGTGAATGGTGTGCTTCCCGGGTTTGGCATAGACAATCTTTCGCATCGACAATCTTTTGCATGCGAGGGAATGTCTATGCCAACCCCGGGAAGCACACCATTCACCCACTAGTTGTGGGCGACGATGGGTTGGCTTCAAGTGAACTTTTGCTTGGGGTTGTCTTCGGTATGCTTTTGTGTTGGGAGTACGGCCACCAAACCTTCTCAATGCACGGGTATGTCGAGGATGGCTTTTGGCGGGGTTGATGAAGAAGCTGCCCAATTCTCGGCCACACGAACACATGGTGACGATGCGTTGGCTTCAAGTGAGCTTTAGCTTGGGGTTGTCTTCGGTATGCTTTTGTGTTGGGAGTACGGCCACCAAACCTTCTCAATGCACGGGTATGTCG
>NW_028276878.1:80000-82500 GCF_965620075.1 Prunus avium
GCGCGCAGCATGCCGGCAGCCTGCGCGCAGCATGCCGGCAGCCTGTGCGCAGCGTGCGCGCTGCTCAGCCTGTCGACAGAAATTTTCGAAACTTGTCCTGCCATGCGCGCGCGCAGCGTGCGCACAGCATGCCGGCAGCGTGCGCGCAGCATGCCGGCAGCGTGTGCGCAGCGTGCGCGCTTGGGAGCCTGGCCGCAGAATTTTTCGAAACTTGCAATGCCATGCGCGCGCACAGCGTGCGCACAGCATGCCGGCAGCGTGCGCGCAGCATGCCGGCAGCGTGTGCGCAGCGTGCGCGCTTGGGAGCCTGTCGACAGAATTTTTCGAAACTTGCCATGCCATGCGCGCGCACAGCTTGCGCGCAGCGTGTGCACAGCATGCCGGCAGCGTGCGCACAGCATGCCGGCAGCGTGTGCGCAGCGTGCGCGCTTGGCAGCCTGTCGACAGAATTTTTCGAAACTTGCCATGCCATGCGCGCGCACAGCTTGCGCGCAGCGTGTGCACAGCATGCCGGCAGCGTGCGCACAACATGTCGGCAGCGTGCGCGCTCGGGAGCCTGTCGACAGAATTTTTCGAAACTTGCCATGCCATGCGCGCGCACAGCTTGCGCGCAGCGTGCTGATTCTGTCGACAGCGAGGCTAGCGAAACTTCTCCTGCCATGGCGTGCGCGCAGCGTGCTGACTCTGTCGACAGTGAGGCTAGCGAAATTTGTCTTGCCATGGCGTGCGCGCAGCTTGCGCAGCGTGCGCGCAGCCTGTGCGCAGCGTGCGCGCAGCTTGCGCATTCGGTCGACAGTGAGGCTAGCGAAACTTGTCCTGCCGTGGCCTGCGCGCAGCCTTCGCGCAGCATGCGCGCAGCATGTGCGCAGCATGCCGGCAGCCTAGTTCCAGATTTTTTCAAATGTCGACAGAATTTTTCAAACCTTGTCAAACCCCATTTTTATTGAAATTTCCTCGCACAATAAGCTCCCCATAAGTAGTCTATGATTTTTAGGACCTTCTCCAAGTTACAAAACTAAAAAATTCCTCCCGGATTTGTTTTAATGATTTTTTCAATTTTACGACTTCTAAAAATAATAAAAAATACTTCCCGACTTCAAATATTTATGAAACTTTTTCCCATCAGAGATTGCATGTTTCTTAGTATCCCTGCAAAAAATCACGTCCAAATACCTTGTATTGAATTATTTAGAGCCCATTATGACTCCTCGCGCATAGGTGATGTCTCTTCCTGTCAAAGGGCTAAATGCATAAAATGCTATATAGGGGGGTGTGTGTTGCCTGCATATGCATGGCAGCCCATGCCCTCCTAGCTGCAGCCCCCTTCCCCCACGCCACACCCATGTCATGTTGCCTCGATATGTTGCCTCGGTATTATGGGTTTGGTGTCGGGGTCGGGGGGCTGCCACCCATGGCGGTGGTGGCCGGAATCCGGCCGCCGCCACCACGCCGCCGCCATGGGTGAGGGGGAAAAAAAAAGGCGTGGAAAGTTGCGAAATGGGGTTGTCTAGGCTTTTTTTTGGCATGGAAGAGCATGGAGTGCTAGGAACTCCTTCTCAAATGCGCGGGCATGTCGACCACAACCTCATTTCGCAACAACAACCACCCGTGTGGGGTGGCGGTGGGTGGATAGTCGCGGATTGGGGCTTGCCAAGCCAATGTTTTCAAAAAAATTCATCAAAATTAAAAACAAATGTTTTGTTGCCTTCGGATTTGTGGGCGAGCGGTGAGTCGGAGTGGAGCCGGTAAAGTTTAACCTCGGTGTGCATGGTTGTTTTTAGAAACTCAATCCAATGCCGGGGACGTTGAAAGTGACGCTCTTATGAGTTGCAAACCCGCAAGATTTAAAGAACCTTTTCAAAAAAATTTCAAACCAACAAGATTTAAAAACAGAAATTTTCATCAAAATGAAAAACAAATGTTTTGTTGCCTTCGGACTAGTGGGCGAGCGGCGAGTCGGAGCGGAGCCGGTAAAGTTTAACCTCGGTGTGCACGGTTGTTTTTAGAAACTCAATCCAATACCGGGGACGTTGAAAGTGACGCTCTTATGAGTTGCAAACCCACTAGATTTAAAGAACCTTTTCAAAACAATTTCAAACCAACAAGATTTAAACCAACAAAATTAAAAACAAATGTTTCGTTGCAAACAAATTGTGGGCGAGCGGCGAGTCGGAGTGGAGCCGGTAAAGTTTAACCTCGGTGTGCACGGTTGTTTTTAGAAACTCAATCCAATACCGGGGACGTTGAAAGTGACGCTCTTATGAGTTGCAAACCCACAAGATTTTAAAAACTTTTTGAAAATGTTTCTTCTAAATGACACATTTTGATCCTTGGCAAGTGCTCAATCTGTAACTATCCAATCACCGCCACACCACACCGGTCGGGAGTGTGTGAATGGTGTGCTTCCCGGGTTTGGCATAGACAATCTTTCGCATCGACAATCTTTTGCATGCGAGGGAATGTCTATGCCAACCCCGGGAAGCACACCATTCACCCACTA
>NW_028276878.1:102500-105000 GCF_965620075.1 Prunus avium
TTTGACAAGGTTTGAAAAATTCAATAAAAATGGTAGGCTTGAATGTCGACAAAGTGACGCGAAGCGGAAGCCTACCATGGCGTAAAAATGTCGACAGAATTTTTCGGACCTTGTCCTGCCATGGGCTGCGCGCAGCATGCCGGCAGTCTGTGCGCAGCGTGCGCACAGCATGTCGGCAGCGTGCGCGCTGCTGAGCCTGTCGACAGAAATTTTCGAAACTTGTCCTGCCATGCGCGCGCGCAGCTTGCGCGCGGCGTGCGCGCAGCATGCCGGCAGCCTGCGCGCAGCATGCCGGCAGCCTGCGCGCAGCATGCCGGCAGCCTGTGCGCAGCGTGCGCGCTGCTCAGCCTGTCGACAGAAATTTTCGAAACTTGTCCTGCCATGCGCGCGCGCAGCGTGCGCACAGCATGCCGGCAGCGTGCGCGCAGCATGCCGGCAGCGTGTGCGCAGCGTGCGCGCTTGGGAGCCTGGCCGCAGAATTTTTCGAAACTTGCAATGCCATGCGCGCGCACAGCGTGCGCACAGCATGCCGGCAGCGTGCGCGCAGCATGCCGGCAGCGTGTGCGCAGCGTGCGCGCTTGGGAGCCTGTCGACAGAATTTTTCGAAACTTGCCATGCCATGCGCGCGCACAGCTTGCGCGCAGCGTGTGCACAGCATGCCGGCAGCGTGCGCACAGCATGCCGGCAGCGTGTGCGCAGCGTGCGCGCTTGGCAGCCTGTCGACAGAATTTTTCGAAACTTGCCATGCCATGCGCGCGCACAGCTTGCGCGCAGCGTGTGCACAGCATGCCGGCAGCGTGCGCACAACATGTCGGCAGCGTGCGCGCTCGGGAGCCTGTCGACAGAATTTTTCGAAACTTGCCATGCCATGCGCGCGCACAGCTTGCGCGCAGCGTGCTGATTCTGTCGACAGCGAGGCTAGCGAAACTTCTCCTGCCATGGCGTGCGCGCAGCGTGCTGACTCTGTCGACAGTGAGGCTAGCGAAATTTGTCTTGCCATGGCGTGCGCGCAGCTTGCGCAGCGTGCGCGCAGCCTGTGCGCAGCGTGCGCGCAGCTTGCGCATTCGGTCGACAGTGAGGCTAGCGAAACTTGTCCTGCCGTGGCCTGCGCGCAGCCTTCGCGCAGCATGCGCGCAGCATGTGCGCAGCATGCCGGCAGCCTAGTTCCAGATTTTTTCAAATGTCGACAGAATTTTTCAAACCTTGTCAAACCCCATTTTTATTGAAATTTCCTCGCACAATAAGCTCCCCATAAGTAGTCTATGATTTTTAGGACCTTCTCCAAGTTACAAAACTAAAAAATTCCTCCCGGATTTGTTTTAATGATTTTTTCAATTTTACGACTTCTAAAAATAATAAAAAATACTTCCCGACTTCAAATATTTATGAAACTTTTTCCCATCAGAGATTGCATGTTTCTTAGTATCCCTGCAAAAAATCACGTCCAAATACCTTGTATTGAATTATTTAGAGCCCATTATGACTCCTCGCGCATAGGTGATGTCTCTTCCTGTCAAAGGGCTAAATGCATAAAATGCTATATAGGGGGGTGTGTGTTGCCTGCATATGCATGGCAGCCCATGCCCTCCTAGCTGCAGCCCCCTTCCCCCACGCCACACCCATGTCATGTTGCCTCGATATGTTGCCTCGGTATTATGGGTTTGGTGTCGGGGTCGGGGGGCTGCCACCCATGGCGGTGGTGGCCGGAATCCGGCCGCCGCCACCACGCCGCCGCCATGGGTGAGGGGGAAAAAAAAAGGCGTGGAAAGTTGCGAAATGGGGTTGTCTAGGCTTTTTTTTGGCATGGAAGAGCATGGAGTGCTAGGAACTCCTTCTCAAATGCGCGGGCATGTCGACCACAACCTCATTTCGCAACAACAACCACCCGTGTGGGGTGGCGGTGGGTGGATAGTCGCGGATTGGGGCTTGCCAAGCCAATGTTTTCAAAAAAATTCATCAAAATTAAAAACAAATGTTTTGTTGCCTTCGGATTTGTGGGCGAGCGGTGAGTCGGAGTGGAGCCGGTAAAGTTTAACCTCGGTGTGCATGGTTGTTTTTAGAAACTCAATCCAATGCCGGGGACGTTGAAAGTGACGCTCTTATGAGTTGCAAACCCGCAAGATTTAAAGAACCTTTTCAAAAAAATTTCAAACCAACAAGATTTAAAAACAGAAATTTTCATCAAAATGAAAAACAAATGTTTTGTTGCCTTCGGACTAGTGGGCGAGCGGCGAGTCGGAGCGGAGCCGGTAAAGTTTAACCTCGGTGTGCACGGTTGTTTTTAGAAACTCAATCCAATACCGGGGACGTTGAAAGTGACGCTCTTATGAGTTGCAAACCCACTAGATTTAAAGAACCTTTTCAAAACAATTTCAAACCAACAAGATTTAAACCAACAAAATTAAAAACAAATGTTTCGTTGCAAACAAATTGTGGGCGAGCGGCGAGTCGGAGTGGAGCCGGTAAAGTTTAACCTCGGTGTGCACGGTTGTTTTTAGAA
>NW_028276878.1:125000-127500 GCF_965620075.1 Prunus avium
GATGGCTTGCCTCGCCTTGCCTTGGCATGCCGTGCCCATGATGTGGCCTTGACCAAGCCATGCGTTGCCTTCGCCTTGGCATGCTGTGGCCTTGCCTTGCCTTGCCTCGCCATGCGATGCATTCCGACAAAGTGATGCAAAGCGGAAGCCTACCATGGCGTAAAAATGTCGACAGAATTTTTCGACATTTGAATAATGGGGTTTGACAAGGTTTGAAAAATTCAATAAAAATGGTAGGCTTGAATGTCGACAAAGTGACGCGAAGCGGAAGCCTACCATGGCGTAAAAATGTCGACAGAATTTTTCGGACCTTGTCCTACCATGGGCTGCGCGCAGCATGCCGGCAGTCTGTGCGCAGCGTGCGCACAGCATGTCGGCAGCGTGCGCGCTGCTGAGCCTGTCGACAGAAATTTTCGAAACTTGTCCTGCCATGCGCGCGCGCAGCGTGCGCACAGCATGCCGGCAGCGTGCGCGCAGCATGCCGGCAGCGTGTGCGCAGCGTGCGCGCTTGGGAGCCTGGCCGCAGAATTTTTCGAAACTTGCAATGCCATGCGCGCGCACAGCGTGCGCACAGCATGCCGGCAGCGTGCGCGCAGCATGCCGGCAGCGTGTGCGCAGCGTGCGCGCTTGGGAGCCTGTCGACAGAATTTTTCGAAACTTGCCATGCCATGCGCGCGCACAGCTTGCGCGCAGCGTGTGCACAGCATGCCGGCAGCGTGCGCACAGCATGCCGGCAGCGTGTGCGCAGCGTGCGCGCTTGGCAGCCTGTCGACAGAATTTTTCGAAACTTGCCATGCCATGCGTGTGCACAGCATGCCGGCAGCGTGCGCACAACATGTCGGCAGCGTGCGCGCTCGGGAGCCTGTCGACAGAATTTTTCGAAACTTGCCATGCCATGCGCGCGCACAGCTTGCGCGCAGCGTGCTGATTCTGTCGACAGCGAGGCTAGCGAAACTTCTCCTGCCATGGCGTGCGCGCAGCGTGCTGACTCTGTCGACAGTGAGGCTAGCGAAATTTGTCTTGCCATGGCGTGCGCGCAGCTTGCGCAGCGTGCGCGCAGCCTGTGCGCAGCGTGCGCGCAGCTTGCGCATTCGGTCGACAGTGAGGCTAGCGAAACTTGTCCTGCCGTGGCCTGCGCGCAGCCTTCGCGCAGCATGCGCGCAGCATGTGCGCAGCATGCCGGCAGCCTAGTTCCAGATTTTTTCAAATGTCGACAGAATTTTTCAAACCTTGTCAAACCCCATTTTTATTGAAATTTCCTCGCACAATAAGCTCCCCATAAGTAGTCTATGATTTTTAGGACCTTCTCCAAGTTACAAAACTAAAAAATTCCTCCCGGATTTGTTTTAATGATTTTTTCAATTTTACGACTTCTAAAAATAATAAAAAATACTTCCCGACTTCAAATATTTATGAAACTTTTTCCCATCAGAGATTGCATGTTTCTTAGTATCCCTGCAAAAAATCACGTCCAAATACCTTGTATTGAATTATTTAGAGCCCATTATGACTCCTCGCGCATAGGTGATGTCTCTTCCTGTCAAAGGGCTAAATGCATAAAATGCTATATAGGGGGGTGTGTGTTGCCTGCATATGCATGGCAGCCCATGCCCTCCTAGCTGCAGCCCCCTTCCCCCACGCCACACCCATGTCATGTTGCCTCGATATGTTGCCTCGGTATTATGGGTTTGGTGTCGGGGTCGGGGGGCTGCCACCCATGGCGGTGGTGGCCGGAATCCGGCCGCCGCCACCACGCCGCCGCCATGGGTGAGGGGGAAAAAAAAAGGCGTGGAAAGTTGCGAAATGGGGTTGTCTAGGCTTTTTTTTGGCATGGAAGAGCATGGAGTGCTAGGAACTCCTTCTCAAATGCGCGGGCATGTCGACCACAACCTCATTTCGCAACAACAACCACCCGTGTGGGGTGGCGGTGGGTGGATAGTCGCGGATTGGGGCTTGCCAAGCCAATGTTTTCAAAAAAATTCATCAAAATTAAAAACAAATGTTTTGTTGCCTTCGGATTTGTGGGCGAGCGGTGAGTCGGAGTGGAGCCGGTAAAGTTTAACCTCGGTGTGCATGGTTGTTTTTAGAAACTCAATCCAATGCCGGGGACGTTGAAAGTGACGCTCTTATGAGTTGCAAACCCGCAAGATTTAAAGAACCTTTTCAAAAAAATTTCAAACCAACAAGATTTAAAAACAGAAATTTTCATCAAAATGAAAAACAAATGTTTTGTTGCCTTCGGACTAGTGGGCGAGCGGCGAGTCGGAGCGGAGCCGGTAAAGTTTAACCTCGGTGTGCACGGTTGTTTTTAGAAACTCAATCCAATACCGGGGACGTTGAAAGTGACGCTCTTATGAGTTGCAAACCCACTAGATTTAAAGAACCTTTTCAAAACAATTTCAAACCAACAAGATTTAAACCAACAAAATTAAAAACAAATGTTTCGTTGCAAACAAATTGTGGGCGAGCGGCGAGTCGGAGTGG
Organism: Prunus avium; assembly: GCF_965620075.1. NCBI lineage: Eukaryota > Viridiplantae > Streptophyta > Magnoliopsida > Rosales > Rosaceae > Prunus > Prunus avium. The sequence continues at coordinate 127,485 of NW_028276878.1, forward strand.
AGCCGGTAAAGTTTAA
>NW_028276878.1:147500-150000 GCF_965620075.1 Prunus avium
TTGTGGCCTACACCAAGCCATTCAAGCCATGCCTTGCCTTGCCTTGCCTTGGCATTGCGCATCATCCAAGGCATTCCGAGTAAGTGAGGCTAGGCGAGGCTAAGGATGGCTTGCCTCGCCTTGCCTTGGCATGCCGTGCCCATGATGTGGCCTTGACCAAGCCATGCGTTGCCTTCGCCTTGGCATGCTGTGGCCTTGCCTTGCCTTGCCTCGCCATGCGATGCATTCCGACAAAGTGATGCAAAGCGGAAGCCTACCATGGCGTAAAAATGTCGACAGAATTTTTCGACATTTGAATAATGGGGTTTGACAAGGTTTGAAAAATTCAATAAAAATGGTAGGCTTGAATGTCGACAAAGTGACGCGAAGCGGAAGCCTACCATGGCGTAAAAATGTCGACAGAATTTTTCGGACCTTGTCCTGCCATGGGCTGCGCGCAGCATGCCGGCAGTCTGTGCGCAGCGTGCGCACAGCATGTCGGCAGCGTGCGCGCTGCTGAGCCTGTCGACAGAAATTTTCGAAACTTGTCCTGCCATGCGCGCGCGCAGCTTGCGCGCGGCGTGCGCGCAGCATGCCGGCAGCCTGCGCGCAGCATGCCGGCAGCCTGCGCGCAGCATGCCGGCAGCCTGTGCGCAGCGTGCGCGCTGCTCAGCCTGTCGACAGAAATTTTCGAAACTTGTCCTGCCATGCGCGCGCGCAGCGTGCGCACAGCATGCCGGCAGCGTGCGCGCAGCATGCCGGCAGCGTGTGCGCAGCGTGCGCGCTTGGGAGCCTGGCCGCAGAATTTTTCGAAACTTGCAATGCCATGCGCGCGCACAGCGTGCGCACAGCATGCCGGCAGCGTGCGCGCAGCATGCCGGCAGCGTGTGCGCAGCGTGCGCGCTTGGGAGCCTGTCGACAGAATTTTTCGACACTTGCCATGCCATGCGCGCGCACAGCTTGCGCGCAGCGTGTGCACAGCATGCCGGCAGCGTGCGCACAGCATGCCGGCAGCGTGTGCGCAGCGTGCGCGCTTGGCAGCCTGTCGACAGAATTTTTCGAAACTTGCCATGCCATGCGCGCGCACAGCTTGCGCGCAGCGTGTGCACAGCATGCCGGCAGCGTGCGCACAACATGTCGGCAGCGTGCGCGCTCGGGAGCCTGTCGACAGAATTTTTCGAAACTTGCCATGCCATGCGCGCGCACAGCTTGCGCGCAGCGTGCTGATTCTGTCGACAGCGAGGCTAGCGAAACTTCTCCTGCCATGGCGTGCGCGCAGCGTGCTGACTCTGTCGACAGTGAGGCTAGCGAAATTTGTCTTGCCATGGCGTGCGCGCAGCTTGCGCAGCGTGCGCGCAGCCTGTGCGCAGCGTGCGCGCAGCTTGCGCATTCGGTCGACAGTGAGGCTAGCGAAACTTGTCCTGCCGTGGCCTGCGCGCAGCCTTCGCGCAGCATGCGCGCAGCATGTGCGCAGCATGCCGGCAGCCTAGTTCCAGATTTTTTCAAATGTCGACAGAATTTTTCAAACCTTGTCAAACCCCATTTTTATTGAAATTTCCTCGCACAATAAGCTCCCCATAAGTAGTCTATGATTTTTAGGACCTTCTCCAAGTTACAAAACTAAAAAATTCCTCCCGGATTTGTTTTAATGATTTTTTCAATTTTACGACTTCTAAAAATAATAAAAAATACTTCCCGACTTCAAATATTTATGAAACTTTTTCCCATCAGAGATTGCATGTTTCTTAGTATCCCTGCAAAAAATCACGTCCAAATACCTTGTATTGAATTATTTAGAGCCCATTATGACTCCTCGCGCATAGGTGATGTCTCTTCCTGTCAAAGGGCTAAATGCATAAAATGCTATATAGGGGGGTGTGTGTTGCCTGCATATGCATGGCAGCCCATGCCCTCCTAGCTGCAGCCCCCTTCCCCCACGCCACACCCATGTCATGTTGCCTCGATATGTTGCCTCGGTATTATGGGTTTGGTGTCGGGGTCGGGGGGCTGCCACCCATGGCGGTGGTGGCCGGAATCCGGCCGCTGCCACCACGCCGCCGCCATGGGTGAGGGGGAAAAAAAAAGGCGTGGAAAGTTGCGAAATGGGGTTGTCTAGGCTTTTTTTTGGCATGGAAGAGCATGGAGTGCTAGGAACTCCTTCTCAAATGCGCGGGCATGTCGACCACAACCTCATTTCGCAACAACAACCACCCGTGTGGGGTGGCGGTGGGTGGATAGTCGCGGATTGGGGCTTGCCAAGCCAATGTTTTCAAAAAAATTCATCAAAATTAAAAACAAATGTTTTGTTGCCTTCGGATTTGTGGGCGAGCGGTGAGTCGGAGTGGAGCCGGTAAAGTTTAACCTCGGTGTGCATGGTTGTTTTTAGAAACTCAATCCAATGCCGGGGACGTTGAAAGTGACGCTCTTATGAGTTGCAAACCCGCAAGATTTAAAGAACCTTTTCAAAAAAATTTCAAACCAACAAGATTTAAAAACAGAAATTTTCATCAAAATGAAAAAC
>NW_028276878.1:160000-162500 GCF_965620075.1 Prunus avium
CGGGAGCCTGTCGACAGAATTTTTCGAAACTTGCCATGCCATGCGCGCGCACAGCTTGCGCGCAGCGTGCTGATTCTGTCGACAGCGAGGCTAGCGAAACTTCTCCTGCCATGGCGTGCGCGCAGCGTGCTGACTCTGTCGACAGTGAGGCTAGCGAAATTTGTCTTGCCATGGCGTGCGCGCAGCTTGCGCAGCGTGCGCGCAGCCTGTGCGCAGCGTGCGCGCAGCTTGCGCATTCGGTCGACAGTGAGGCTAGCGAAACTTGTCCTGCCGTGGCCTGCGCGCAGCCTTCGCGCAGCATGCGCGCAGCATGTGCGCAGCATGCCGGCAGCCTAGTTCCAGATTTTTTCAAATGTCGACAGAATTTTTCAAACCTTGTCAAACCCCATTTTTATTGAAATTTCCTCGCACAATAAGCTCCCCATAAGTAGTCTATGATTTTTAGGACCTTCTCCAAGTTACAAAACTAAAAAATTCCTCCCGGATTTGTTTTAATGATTTTTTCAATTTTACGACTTCTAAAAATAATAAAAAATACTTCCCGACTTCAAATATTTATGAAACTTTTTCCCATCAGAGATTGCATGTTTCTTAGTATCCCTGCAAAAAATCACGTCCAAATACCTTGTATTGAATTATTTAGAGCCCATTATGACTCCTCGCGCATAGGTGATGTCTCTTCCTGTCAAAGGGCTAAATGCATAAAATGCTATATAGGGGGGTGTGTGTTGCCTGCATATGCATGGCAGCCCATGCCCTCCTAGCTGCAGCCCCCTTCCCCCACGCCACACCCATGTCATGTTGCCTCGATATGTTGCCTCGGTATTATGGGTTTGGTGTCGGGGTCGGGGGGCTGCCACCCATGGCGGTGGTGGCCGGAATCCGGCCGCCGCCACCACGCCGCCGCCATGGGTGAGGGGGAAAAAAAAAGGCGTGGAAAGTTGCGAAATGGGGTTGTCTAGGCTTTTTTTTGGCATGGAAGAGCATGGAGTGCTAGGAACTCCTTCTCAAATGCGCGGGCATGTCGACCACAACCTCATTTCGCAACAACAACCACCCGTGTGGGGTGGCGGTGGGTGGATAGTCGCGGATTGGGGCTTGCCAAGCCAATGTTTTCAAAAAAGTTCATCAAAATTAAAAACAAATGTTTTGTTGCCTTCGGATTTGTGGGCGAGCGGTGAGTCGGAGTGGAGCCGGTAAAGTTTAACCTCGGTGTGCATGGTTGTTTTTAGAAACTCAATCTAATGCCGGGGACGTTGAAAGTGACGCTCTTATGAGTTGCAAACCCGCAAGATTTAAAGAACCTTTTCAAAAAAATTTCAAACCAACAAGATTTAAAAACAGAAATTTTCATCAAAATGAAAAACAAATGTTTTGTTGCCTTCGGACTAGTGGGCGAGCGGCGAGTCGGAGCGGAGCCGGTAAAGTTTAACCTCGGTGTGCACGGTTGTTTTTAGAAACTCAATCCAATACCGGGGACGTTGAAAGTGACGCTCTTATGAGTTGCAAACCCACTAGATTTAAAGAACCTTTTCAAAACAATTTCAAACCAACAAGATTTAAACCAACAAAATTAAAAACAAATGTTTCGTTGCAAACAAATTGTGGGCGAGCGGCGAGTCGGAGTGGAGCCGGTAAAGTTTAACCTCGGTGTGCACGGTTGTTTTTAGAAACTCAATCCAATACCGGGGACGTTGAAAGTGACGCTCTTATGAGTTGCAAACCCACAAGATTTTAAAAACTTTTTGAAAATGTTTCTTCTAAATGACACATTTTGATCCTTGGCAAGTGCTCAATCTGTAACTATCCAATCACCGCCACACCACACCGGTCGGGAGTGTGTGAATGGTGTGCTTCCCGGGTTTGGCATAGACAATCTTTCGCATCGACAATCTTTTGCATGCGAGGGAATGTCTATGCCAACCCCGGGAAGCACACCATTCACCCACTAGTTGTGGGCGACGATGGGTTGGCTTCAAGTGAACTTTTGCTTGGGGTTGTCTTCGGTATGCTTTTGTGTTGGGAGTACGGCCACCAAACCTTCTCAATGCACGGGTATGTCGAGGATGGCTTTTGGCGGGGTTGATGAAGAAGCTGCCCAATTCTCGGCCACACGAACACATGGTGACGATGCGTTGGCTTCAAGTGAGCTTTAGCTTGGGGTTGTCTTCGGTATGCTTTTGTGTTGGGAGTACGGCCACCAAACCTTCTCAATGCACGGGTATGTCGAGGATGGCTTTCGGCGGAGTTGATGAAGAAGCTAGGGAATTGTTGGCCACTCTCACACGTGTGGGGGTAGGTTGGCTTTGAAAGAAGCTATCCAATCCTCTGAGTGTGCGGTTGAGCTATGATTAGGATTGTCTAGGCATTGCTTGTGTGTGCAAGGTGCGAGCCCAATGCACGAGCAAGTCGAGGATGACAATCTTAAGAGTAGCAATGATGCCACAAAATATCGGTTGCCTTCGGAGTAGTGGGTGAGCGGCGAGTCGGAGTGGAGCCG
>NW_028276878.1:170000-172500 GCF_965620075.1 Prunus avium
TGCCGGCAGCATGTCGACAGAATTTTTCAAACCTTGTCAAACCCAATTTTTATTGAAATTTCCCCGCACAATAAGCTCCCTATAATTAAGTCTATGATTTTTAGGACCTTCTCCAACTTACAAAATGATTTTTAGGACCTTGCCTTGCCTTCACATGCCGTGCCCATTCAAGGCATTCCGAGAAAGTAAGGTTATTGGAGGGTTCGGATGGCGTGGCTTGCCTTGCCTTGCCTTGCATTGGCATGCCATGCCCAAGTTGTGGCCTACACCAAGCCATTCAAGCCATGCCTTGCCTTGCCTTGCCTTGGCATTGCGCATCATCCAAGGCATTCCGAGTAAGTGAGGCTAGGCGAGGCTAAGGATGGCTTGCCTCGCCTTGCCTTGGCATGCCGTGCCCATGATGTGGCCTTGACCAAGCCATGCGTTGCCTTCGCCTTGGCATGCTGTGGCCTTGCCTTGCCTTGCCTCGCCATGCGATGCATTCCGACAAAGTGATGCAAAGCGGAAGCCTACCATGGCGTAAAAATGTCGACAGAATTTTTCGACATTTGAATAATGGGGTTTGACAAGGTTTGAAAAATTCAATAAAAATGGTAGGCTTGAATGTCGACAAAGTGACGCGAAGCGGAAGCCTACCATGGCGTAAAAATGTCGACAGAATTTTTCGGACCTTGTCCTGCCATGGGCTGCGCGCAGCATGCCGGCAGTCTGTGCGCAGCGTGCGCACAGCATGTCGGCAGCGTGCGCGCTGCTGAGCCTGTCGACAGAAATTTTCGAAACTTGTCCTGCCATGCGCGCGCGCAGCTTGCGCGCGGCGTGCGCGCAGCATGCCGGCAGCCTGCGCGCAGCATGCCGGCAGCCTGCGCGCAGCATGCCGGCAGCCTGTGCGCAGCGTGCGCGCTGCTCAGCCTGTCGACAGAAATTTTCGAAACTTGTCCTGCCATGCGCGCGCGCAGCGTGCGCACAGCATGCCGGCAGCGTGCGCGCAGCATGCCGGCAGCGTGTGCGCAGCGTGCGCGCTTGGGAGCCTGGCCGCAGAATTTTTCGAAACTTGCAATGCCATGCGCGCGCACAGCGTGCGCACAGCATGCCGGCAGCGTGCGCGCAGCATGCCGGCAGCGTGTGCGCAGCGTGCGCGCTTGGGAGCCTGTCGACAGAATTTTTCGAAACTTGCCATGCCATGCGCGCGCACAGCTTGCGCGCAGCGTGTGCACAGCATGCCGGCAGCGTGCGCACAGCATGCCGGCAGCGTGTGCGCAGCGTGCGCGCTTGGCAGCCTGTCGACAGAATTTTTCGAAACTTGCCATGCCATGCGCGCGCACAGCTTGCGCGCAGCGTGTGCACAGCATGCCGGCAGCGTGCGCACAACATGTCGGCAGCGTGCGCGCTCGGGAGCCTGTCGACAGAATTTTTCGAAACTTGCCATGCCATGCGCGCGCACAGCTTGCGCGCAGCGTGCTGATTCTGTCGACAGCGAGGCTAGCGAAACTTCTCCTGCCATGGCGTGCGCGCAGCGTGCTGACTCTGTCGACAGTGAGGCTAGCGAAATTTGTCTTGCCATGGCGTGCGCGCAGCTTGCGCAGCGTGCGCGCAGCCTGTGCGCAGCGTGCGCGCAGCTTGCGCATTCGGTCGACAGTGAGGCTAGCGAAACTTGTCCTGCCGTGGCCTGCGCGCAGCCTTCGCGCAGCATGCGCGCAGCATGTGCGCAGCATGCCGGCAGCCTAGTTCCAGATTTTTTCAAATGTCGACAGAATTTTTCAAACCTTGTCAAACCCCATTTTTATTGAAATTTCCTCGCACAATAAGCTCCCCATAAGTAGTCTATGATTTTTAGGACCTTCTCCAAGTTACAAAACTAAAAAATTCCTCCCGGATTTGTTTTAATGATTTTTTCAATTTTACGACTTCTAAAAATAATAAAAAATACTTCCCGACTTCAAATATTTATGAAACTTTTTCCCATCAGAGATTGCATGTTTCTTAGTATCCCTGCAAAAAATCACGTCCAAATACCTTGTATTGAATTATTTAGAGCCCATTATGACTCCTCGCGCATAGGTGATGTCTCTTCCTGTCAAAGGGCTAAATGCATAAAATGCTATATAGGGGGGTGTGTGTTGCCTGCATATGCATGGCAGCCCATGCCCTCCTAGCTGCAGCCCCCTTCCCCCACGCCACACCCATGTCATGTTGCCTCGATATGTTGCCTCGGTATTATGGGTTTGGTGTCGGGGTCGGGGGGCTGCCACCCATGGCGGTGGTGGCCGGAATCCGGCCGCCGCCACCACGCCGCCGCCATGGGTGAGGGGGAAAAAAAAAGGCGTGGAAAGTTGCGAAATGGGGTTGTCTAGGCTTTTTTTTGGCATGGAAGAGCATGGAGTGCTAGGAACTCCTTCTCAAATGCGCGGGCATGTCGACCACAACCTCATTTCGCAACAACAACCACCCGTGTGGGGTGGCGGTGGGTGGATAGTCGCGGATTGGGGCTTGCCAAGCCAAT
>NW_028276878.1:182500-185000 GCF_965620075.1 Prunus avium
GCGCGCTTGGGAGCCTGTCGACAGAATTTTTCGAAACTTGCCATGCCATGCGCTCGCACAGCTTGCGCGCAGCGTGTGCACAGCATGCCGGCAGCGTGCGCACAGCATGCCGGCAGCGTGTGCGCAGCGTGCGCGCTTGGCAGCCTGTCGACAGAATTTTTCGAAACTTGCCATGCCATGCGCGCGCACAGCTTGCGCGCAGCGTGTGCACAGCATGCCGGCAGCGTGCGCACAACATGTCGGCAGCGTGCGCGCTCGGGAGCCTGTCGACAGAATTTTTCGAAACTTGCCATGCCATGCGCGCGCACAGCTTGCGCGCAGCGTGCTGATTCTGTCGACAGCGAGGCTAGCGAAACTTCTCCTGCCATGGCGTGCGCGCAGCGTGCTGACTCTGTCGACAGTGAGGCTAGCGAAATTTGTCTTGCCATGGCGTGCGCGCAGCTTGCGCAGCGTGCGCGCAGCTTGCGCAGCGTGCGCGCAGCCTGTGCGCAGCGTGCGCGCAGCTTGCGCATTCGGTCGACAGTGAGGCTAGCGAAACTTGTCCTGCCGTGGCCTGCGCGCAGCCTTCGCGCAGCATGCGCGCAGCATGTGCGCAGCATGCCGGCAGCCTAGTTCCAGATTTTTTCAAATGTCGACAGAATTTTTCAAACCTTGTCAAACCCCATTTTTATTGAAATTTCCTCGCACAATAAGCTCCCCATAAGTAGTCTATGATTTTTAGGACCTTCTCCAAGTTACAAAACTAAAAAATTCCTCCCGGATTTGTTTTAATGATTTTTTCAATTTTACGACTTCTAAAAATAATAAAAAATACTTCCCGACTTCAAATATTTATGAAACTTTTTCCCATCAGAGATTGCATGTTTCTTAGTATCCCTGCAAAAAATCACGTCCAAATACCTTGTATTGAATTATTTAGAGCCCATTATGACTCCTCGCGCATAGGTGATGTCTCTTCCTGTCAAAGGGCTAAATGCATAAAATGCTATATAGGGGGGTGTGTGTTGCCTGCATATGCATGGCAGCCCATGCCCTCCTAGCTGCAGCCCCCTTCCCCCACGCCACACCCATGTCATGTTGCCTCGATATGTTGCCTCGGTATTATGGGTTTGGTGTCGGGGTCGGGGGGCTGCCACCCATGGCGGTGGTGGCCGGAATCCGGCCGCCGCCACCACGCCGCCGCCATGGGTGAGGGGGAAAAAAAAAGGCGTGGAAAGTTGCGAAATGGGGTTGTCTAGGCTTTTTTTTGGCATGGAAGAGCATGGAGTGCTAGGAACTCCTTCTCAAATGCGCGGGCATGTCGACCACAACCTCATTTCGCAACAACAACCACCCGTGTGGGGTGGCGGTGGGTGGATAGTCGCGGATTGGGGCTTGCCAAGCCAATGTTTTCAAAAAAATTCATCAAAATTAAAAACAAATGTTTTGTTGCCTTCGGATTTGTGGGCGAGCGGTGAGTCGGAGTGGAGCCGGTAAAGTTTAACCTCGGTGTGCATGGTTGTTTTTAGAAACTCAATCCAATGCCGGGGACGTTGAAAGTGACGCTCTTATGAGTTGCAAACCCGCAAGATTTAAAGAACCTTTTCAAAAAAATTTCAAACCAACAAGATTTAAAAACAGAAATTTTCATCAAAATGAAAAACAAATGTTTTGTTGCCTTCGGACTAGTGGGCGAGCGGCGAGTCGGAGCGGAGCCGGTAAAGTTTAACCTCGGTGTGCACGGTTGTTTTTAGAAACTCAATCCAATACCGGGGACGTTGAAAGTGACGCTCTTATGAGTTGCAAACCCACTAGATTTAAAGAACCTTTTCAAAACAATTTCAAACCAACAAGATTTAAACCAACAAAATTAAAAACAAATGTTTCGTTGCAAACAAATTGTGGGCGAGCGGCGAGTCGGAGTGGAGCCGGTAAAGTTTAACCTCGGTGTGCACGGTTGTTTTTAGAAACTCAATCCAATACCGGGGACGTTGAAAGTGACGCTCTTATGAGTTGCAAACCCACAAGATTTTAAAAACTTTTTGAAAATGTTTCTTCTAAATGACACATTTTGATCCTTGGCAAGTGCTCAATCTGTAACTATCCAATCACCGCCACACCACACCGGTCGGGAGTGTGTGAATGGTGTGCTTCCCGGGTTTGGCATAGACAATCTTTCGCATCGACAATCTTTTGCATGCGAGGGAATGTCTATGCCAACCCCGGGAAGCACACCATTCACCCACTAGTTGTGGGCGACGATGGGTTGGCTTCAAGTGAACTTTTGCTTGGGGTTGTCTTCGGTATGCTTTTGTGTTGGGAGTACGGCCACCAAACCTTCTCAATGCACGGGTATGTCGAGGATGGCTTTTGGCGGGGTTGATGAAGAAGCTGCCCAATTCTCGGCCACACGAACACATGGTGACGATGCGTTGGCTTCAAGTGAGCTTTAGCTTGGGGTTGTCTTCGGTATGCTTTTGTGTTGGGAGTACGGCCACCAAACCTTCTCAATGCACGGGTA
>NW_028276878.1:205000-207500 GCF_965620075.1 Prunus avium
AGCCTGTGCGCAGCGTGCGCGCTGCTCAGCCTGTCGACAGAAATTTTCGAAACTTGTCCTGCCATGCGCGCGCGCAGCGTGCGCACAGCATGCCGGCAGCGTGCGCGCAGCATGCCGGCAGCGTGTGCGCAGCGTGCGCGCTTGGGAGCCTGGCCGCAGAATTTTTCGAAACTTGCAATGCCATGCGCGCGCACAGCGTGCGCACAGCATGCCGGCAGCGTGCGCGCAGCATGCCGGCAGCGTGTGCGCAGCGTGCGCGCTTGGGAGCCTGTCGACAGAATTTTTCGAAACTTGCCATGCCATGCGCGCGCACAGCTTGCGCGCAGCGTGTGCACAGCATGCCGGCAGCGTGCGCACAGCATGCCGGCAGCGTGTGCGCAGCGTGCGCGCTTGGCAGCCTGTCGACAGAATTTTTCGAAACTTGCCATGCCATGCGCGCGCACAGCTTGCGCGCAGCGTGTGCACAGCATGCCGGCAGCGTGCGCACAACATGTCGGCAGCGTGCGCGCTCGGGAGCCTGTCGACAGAATTTTTCGAAACTTGCCATGCCATGCGCGCGCACAGCTTGCGCGCAGCGTGCTGATTCTGTCGACAGCGAGGCTAGCGAAACTTCTCCTGCCATGGCGTGCGCGCAGCGTGCTGACTCTGTCGACAGTGAGGCTAGCGAAATTTGTCTTGCCATGGCGTGCGCGCAGCTTGCGCAGCGTGCGCGCAGCCTGTGCGCAGCGTGCGCGCAGCTTGCGCATTCGGTCGACAGTGAGGCTAGCGAAACTTGTCCTGCCGTGGCCTGCGCGCAGCCTTCGCGCAGCATGCGCGCAGCATGTGCGCAGCATGCCGGCAGCCTAGTTCCAGATTTTTTCAAATGTCGACAGAATTTTTCAAACCTTGTCAAACCCCATTTTTATTGAAATTTCCTCGCACAATAAGCTCCCCATAAGTAGTCTATGATTTTTAGGACCTTCTCCAAGTTACAAAACTAAAAAATTCCTCCCGGATTTGTTTTAATGATTTTTTCAATTTTACGACTTCTAAAAATAATAAAAAATACTTCCCGACTTCAAATATTTATGAAACTTTTTCCCATCAGAGATTGCATGTTTCTTAGTATCCCTGCAAACAATCACGTCCAAATACCTTGTATTGAATTATTTAGAGCCCATTATGACTCCTCGCGCATAGGTGATGTCTCTTCCTGTCAAAGGGCTAAATGCATAAAATGCTATATAGGGGGGTGTGTGTTGCCTGCATATGCATGGCAGCCCATGCCCTCCTAGCTGCAGCCCCCTTCCCCCACGCCACACCCATGTCATGTTGCCTCGATATGTTGCCTCGGTATTATGGGTTTGGTGTCGGGGTCGGGGGGCTGCCACCCATGGCGGTGGTGGCCGGAATCCGGCCGCCGCCACCACGCCGCCGCCATGGGTGAGGGGGAAAAAAAAAGGCGTGGAAAGTTGCGAAATGGGGTTGTCTAGGCTTTTTTTTGGCATGGAAGAGCATGGAGTGCTAGGAACTCCTTCTCAAATGCGCGGGCATGTCGACCACAACCTCATTTCGCAACAACAACCACCCGTGTGGGGTGGCGGTGGGTGGATAGTCGCGGATTGGGGCTTGCCAAGCCAATGTTTTCAAAAAAATTCATCAAAATTAAAAACAAATGTTTTGTTGCCTTCGGATTTGTGGGCGAGCGGTGAGTCGGAGTGGAGCCGGTAAAGTTTAACCTCGGTGTGCATGGTTGTTTTTAGAAACTCAATCCAATGCCGGGGACGTTGAAAGTGACGCTCTTATGAGTTGCAAACCCGCAAGATTTAAAGAACCTTTTCAAAAAAATTTCAAACCAACAAGATTTAAAAACAGAAATTTTCATCAAAATGAAAAACAAATGTTTTGTTGCCTTCGGACTAGTGGGCGAGCGGCGAGTCGGAGCGGAGCCGGTAAAGTTTAACCTCGGTGTGCACGGTTGTTTTTAGAAACTCAATCCAATACCGGGGACGTTGAAAGTGACGCTCTTATGAGTTGCAAACCCACTAGATTTAAAGAACCTTTTCAAAACAATTTCAAACCAACAAGATTTAAACCAACAAAATTAAAAACAAATGTTTCGTTGCAAACAAATTGTGGGCGAGCGGCGAGTCGGAGTGGAGCCGGTAAAGTTTAACCTCGGTGTGCACGGTTGTTTTTAGAAACTCAATCCAATACCGGGGACGTTGAAAGTGACGCTCTTATGAGTTGCAAACCCACAAGATTTTAAAAACTTTTTGAAAATGTTTCTTCTAAATGACACATTTTGATCCTTGCCAAGTGCTCAATCTGTAACTATCCAATCACCGCCACACCACACCGGTCGGGAGTGTGTGAATGGTGTGCTTCCCGGGTTTGGCATAGACAATCTTTCGCATCGACAATCTTTTGCATGCGAGGGAATGTCTATGCCAACCCCGGGAAGCACACCATTCACCCACTAGTTGTGGGCGACGATGGGTTGGCTTCAAGTGAACTTTTG
>NW_028276878.1:227500-230000 GCF_965620075.1 Prunus avium
GGGGTTTGACAAGGTTTGAAAAATTCAATAAAAATGGTAGGCTTGAATGTCGACAAAGTGACGCGAAGCGGAAGCCTACCATGGCGTAAAAATGTCGACAGAATTTTTCGGACCTTGTCCTGCCATGGGCTGCGCGCAGCATGCCGGCAGTCTGTGCGCAGCGTGCGCACAGCATGTCGGCAGCGTGCGCGCTGCTGAGCCTGTCGACAGAAATTTTCGAAACTTGTCCTGCCATGCGCGCGCGCAGCTTGCGCGCGGCGTGCGCGCAGCATGCCGGCAGCCTGCGCGCAGCATGCCGGCAGCCTGTGCGCAGCGTGCGCGCTGCTCAGCCTGTCGACAGAAATTTTCGAAACTTGTCCTGCCATGCGCGCGCGCAGCGTGCGCACAGCATGCCGGCAGCGTGCGCGCAGCATGCCGGCAGCGTGTGCGCAGCGTGCGCGCTTGGGAGCCTGGCCGCAGAATTTTTCGAAACTTGCAATGCCATGCGCGCGCACAGCGTGCGCACAGCATGCCGGCAGCGTGCGCGCAGCATGCCGGCAGCGTGTGCGCAGCGTGCGCGCTTGGGAGCCTGTCGACAGAATTTTTCGAAACTTGCCATGCCATGCGCGCGCACAGCTTGCGCGCAGCGTGTGCACAGCATGCCGGCAGCGTGCGCACAGCATGCCGGCAGCGTGTGCGCAGCGTGCGCGCTTGGCAGCCTGTCGACAGAATTTTTCGAAACTTGCCATGCCATGCGCGCGCACAGCTTGCGCGCAGCGTGTGCACAGCATGCCGGCAGCGTGCGCACAACATGTCGGCAGCGTGCGCGCTCGGGAGCCTGTCGACAGAATTTTTCGAAACTTGCCATGCCATGCGCGCGCACAGCTTGCGCGCAGCGTGCTGATTCTGTCGACAGCGAGGCTAGCGAAACTTCTCCTGCCATGGCGTGCGCGCAGCGTGCTGACTCTGTCGACAGTGAGGCTAGCGAAATTTGTCTTGCCATGGCGTGCGCGCAGCTTGCGCAGCGTGCGCGCAGCCTGTGCGCAGCGTGCGCGCAGCTTGCGCATTCGGTCGACAGTGAGGCTAGCGAAACTTGTCCTGCCGTGGCCTGCGCGCAGCCTTCGCGCAGCATGCGCGCAGCATGTGCGCAGCATGCCGGCAGCCTAGTTCCAGATTTTTTCAAATGTCGACAGAATTTTTCAAACCTTGTCAAACCCCATTTTTATTGAAATTTCCTCGCACAATAAGCTCCCCATAAGTAGTCTATGATTTTTAGGACCTTCTCCAAGTTACAAAACTAAAAAATTCCTCCCGGATTTGTTTTAATGATTTTTTCAATTTTACGACTTCTAAAAATAATAAAAAATACTTCCCGACTTCAAATATTTATGAAACTTTTTCCCATCAGAGATTGCATGTTTCTTAGTATCCCTGCAAAAAATCACGTCCAAATACCTTGTATTGAATTATTTAGAGCCCATTATGACTCCTCGCGCATAGGTGATGTCTCTTCCTGTCAAAGGGCTAAATGCATAAAATGCTATATAGGGGGGTGTGTGTTGCCTGCATATGCATGGCAGCCCATGCCCTCCTAGCTGCAGCCCCCTTCCCCCACGCCACACCCATGTCATGTTGCCTCGATATGTTGCCTCGGTATTATGGGTTTGGTGTCGGGGTCGGGGGGCTGCCACCCATGGCGGTGGTGGCCGGAATCCGGCCGCCGCCACCACGCCGCCGCCATGGGTGAGGGGGAAAAAAAAAGGCGTGGAAAGTTGCGAAATGGGGTTGTCTAGGCTTTTTTTTGGCATGGAAGAGCATGGAGTGCTAGGAACTCCTTCTCAAATGCGCGGGCATGTCGACCACAACCTCATTTCGCAACAACAACCACCCGTGTGGGGTGGCGGTGGGTGGATAGTCGCGGATTGGGGCTTGCCAAGCCAATGTTTTCAAAAAAATTCATCAAAATTAAAAACAAATGTTTTGTTGCCTTCGGATTTGTGGGCGAGCGGTGAGTCGGAGTGGAGCCGGTAAAGTTTAACCTCGGTGTGCATGGTTGTTTTTAGAAACTCAATCCAATGCCGGGGACGTTGAAAGTGACGCTCTTATGAGTTGCAAACCCGCAAGATTTAAAGAACCTTTTCAAAAAAATTTCAAACCAACAAGATTTAAAAACAGAAATTTTCATCAAAATGAAAAACAAATGTTTTGTTGCCTTCGGACTAGTGGGCGAGCGGCGAGTCGGAGCGGAGCCGGTAAAGTTTAACCTCGGTGTGCACGGTTGTTTTTAGAAACTCAATCCAATACCGGGGACGTTGAAAGTGACGCTCTTATGAGTTGCAAACCCACTAGATTTAAAGAACCTTTTCAAAACAATTTCAAACCAACAAGATTTAAACCAACAAAATTAAAAACAAATGTTTCGTTGCAAACAAATTGTGGGCGAGCGGCGAGTCGGAGTGGAGCCGGTAAAGTTTAACCTCGGTGTGCACGGTTGTTTTTAGAAACTCAATCCAATACCGGG
>NW_028276878.1:250000-252500 GCF_965620075.1 Prunus avium
CTGGCCGCAGAATTTTTCGAAACTTGCAATGCCATGCGCGCGCACAGCGTGCGCACAGCATGCCGGCAGCGTGCGCGCAGCATGCCGGCAGCGTGTGCGCAGCGTGCGCGCTTGGGAGCCTGTCGACAGAATTTTTCGAAACTTGCCATGCCATGCGCGCGCACAGCTTGCGCGCAGCGTGTGCACAGCATGCCGGCAGCGTGCGCACAGCATGCCGGCAGCGTGTGCGCAGCGTGCGCGCTTGGCAGCCTGTCGACAGAATTTTTCGAAACTTGCCATGCCATGCGCGCGCACAGCTTGCGCGCAGCGTGTGCACAGCATGCCGGCAGCGTGCGCACAACATGTCGGCAGCGTGCGCGCTCGGGAGCCTGTCGACAGAATTTTTCGAAACTTGCCATGCCATGCGCGCGCACAGCTTGCGCGCAGCGTGCTGATTCTGTCGACAGCGAGGCTAGCGAAACTTCTCCTGCCATGGCGTGCGCGCAGCGTGCTGACTCTGTCGACAGTGAGGCTAGCGAAATTTGTCTTGCCATGGCGTGCGCGCAGCTTGCGCAGCGTGCGCGCAGCCTGTGCGCAGCGTGCGCGCAGCTTGCGCATTCGGTCGACAGTGAGGCTAGCGAAACTTGTCCTGCCGTGGCCTGCGCGCAGCCTTCGCGCAGCATGCGCGCAGCATGTGCGCAGCATGCCGGCAGCCTAGTTCCAGATTTTTTCAAATGTCGACAGAATTTTTCAAACCTTGTCAAACCCCATTTTTATTGAAATTTCCTCGCACAATAAGCTCCCCATAAGTAGTCTATGATTTTTAGGACCTTCTCCAAGTTACAAAACTAAAAAATTCCTCCCGGATTTGTTTTAATGATTTTTTCAATTTTACGACTTCTAAAAATAATAAAAAATACTTCCCGACTTCAAATATTTATGAAACTTTTTCCCATCAGAGATTGCATGTTTCTTAGTATCCCTGCAAAAAATCACGTCCAAATACCTTGTATTGAATTATTTAGAGCCCATTATGACTCCTCGCGCATAGGTGATGTCTCTTCCTGTCAAAGGGCTAAATGCATAAAATGCTATATAGGGGGGTGTGTGTTGCCTGCATATGCATGGCAGCCCATGCCCTCCTAGCTGCAGCCCCCTTCCCCCACGCCACACCCATGTCATGTTGCCTCGATATGTTGCCTCGGTATTATGGGTTTGGTGTCGGGGTCGGGGGGCTGCCACCCATGGCGGTGGTGGCCGGAATCCGGCCGCCGCCACCACGCCGCCGCCATGGGTGAGGGGGAAAAAAAAAGGCGTGGAAAGTTGCGAAATGGGGTTGTCTAGGCTTTTTTTTGGCATGGAAGAGCATGGAGTGCTAGGAACTCCTTCTCAAATGCGCGGGCATGTCGACCACAACCTCATTTCGCAACAACAACCACCCGTGTGGGGTGGCGGTGGGTGGATAGTCGCGGATTGGGGCTTGCCAAGCCAATGTTTTCAAAAAAATTCATCAAAATTAAAAACAAATGTTTTGTTGCCTTCGGATTTGTGGGCGAGCGGTGAGTCGGAGTGGAGCCGGTAAAGTTTAACCTCGGTGTGCATGGTTGTTTTTAGAAACTCAATCCAATGCCGGGGACGTTGAAAGTGACGCTCTTATGAGTTGCAAACCCGCAAGATTTAAAGAACCTTTTCAAAAAAATTTCAAACCAACAAGATTTAAAAACAGAAATTTTCATCAAAATGAAAAACAAATGTTTTGTTGCCTTCGGACTAGTGGGCGAGCGGCGAGTCGGAGCGGAGCCGGTAAAGTTTAACCTCGGTGTGCACGGTTGTTTTTAGAAACTCAATCCAATACCGGGGACGTTGAAAGTGACGCTCTTATGAGTTGCAAACCCACTAGATTTAAAGAACCTTTTCAAAACAATTTCAAACCAACAAGATTTAAACCAACAAAATTAAAAACAAATGTTTCGTTGCAAACAAATTGTGGGCGAGCGGCGAGTCGGAGTGGAGCCGGTAAAGTTTAACCTCGGTGTGCACGGTTGTTTTTAGAAACTCAATCCAATACCGGGGACGTTGAAAGTGACGCTCTTATGAGTTGCAAACCCACAAGATTTTAAAAACTTTTTGAAAATGTTTCTTCTAAATGACACATTTTGATCCTTGGCAAGTGCTCAATCTGTAACTATCCAATCACCGCCACACCACACCGGTCGGGAGTGTGTGAATGGTGTGCTTCCCGGGTTTGGCATAGACAATCTTTCGCATCGACAATCTTTTGCATGCGAGGGAATGTCTATGCCAACCCCGGGAAGCACACCATTCACCCACTAGTTGTGGGCGACGATGGGTTGGCTTCAAGTGAACTTTTGCTTGGGGTTGTCTTCGGTATGCTTTTGTGTTGGGAGTACGGCCACCAAACCTTCTCAATGCACGGGTATGTCGAGGATGGCTTTTGGCGGGGTTGATGAAGAAGCTGCCCAATTCTCGGCCACACGAACACATGGTGACGATGCGTTGG
>NW_028276878.1:272500-275000 GCF_965620075.1 Prunus avium
TGCTGAGCCTGTCGACAGAAATTTTCGAAACTTGTCCTGCCATGCGCGCGCGCAGCTTGCGCGCGGCGTGCGCGCAGCATGCCGGCAGCCTGCGCGCAGCATGCCGGCAGCCTGCGCGCAGCATGCCGGCAGCCTGTGCGCAGCGTGCGCGCTGCTCAGCCTGTCGACAGAAATTTTCGAAACTTGTCCTGCCATGCGCGCGCGCAGCGTGCGCACAGCATGCCGGCAGCGTGCGCGCAGCATGCCGGCAGCGTGTGCGCAGCGTGCGCGCTTGGGAGCCTGGCCGCAGAATTTTTCGAAACTTGCAATGCCATGCGCGCGCACAGCGTGCGCACAGCATGCCGGCAGCGTGCGCGCAGCATGCCGGCAGCGTGTGCGCAGCGTGCGCGCTTGGGAGCCTGTCGACAGAATTTTTCGAAACTTGCCATGCCATGCGCGCGCACAGCTTGCGCGCAGCGTGTGCACAGCATGCCGGCAGCGTGCGCACAGCATGCCGGCAGCGTGTGCGCAGCGTGCGCGCTTGGCAGCCTGTCGACAGAATTTTTCGAAACTTGCCATGCCATGCGCGCGCACAGCTTGCGCGCAGCGTGTGCACAGCATGCCGGCAGCGTGCGCACAACATGTCGGCAGCGTGCGCGCTCGGGAGCCTGTCGACAGAATTTTTCGAAACTTGCCATGCCATGCGCGCGCACAGCTTGCGCGCAGCGTGCTGATTCTGTCGACAGCGAGGCTAGCGAAACTTCTCCTGCCATGGCGTGCGCACAGCGTGCTGACTCTGTCGACAGTGAGGCTAGCGAAATTTGTCTTGCCATGGCGTGCGCGCAGCTTGCGCAGCGTGCGCGCAGCCTGTGCGCAGCGTGCGCGCAGCCTGTGCGCAGCGTGCGCGCAGCTTGCGCATTCGGTCGACAGTGAGGCTAGCGAAACTTGTCCTGCCGTGGCCTGCGCGCAGCCTTCGCGCAGCATGCGCGCAGCATGTGCGCAGCATGCCGGCAGCCTAGTTCCAGATTTTTTCAAATGTCGACAGAATTTTTCAAACCTTGTCAAACCCCATTTTTATTGAAATTTCCTCGCACAATAAGCTCCCCATAAGTAGTCTATGATTTTTAGGACCTTCTCCAAGTTACAAAACTAAAAAATTCCTCCCGGATTTGTTTTAATGATTTTTTCAATTTTACGACTTCTAAAAATAATAAAAAATACTTCCCGACTTCAAATATTTATGAAACTTTTTCCCATCAGAGATTGCATGTTTCTTAGTATCCCTGCAAAAAATCACGTCCAAATACCTTGTATTGAATTATTTAGAGCCCATTATGACTCCTCGCGCATAGGTGATGTCTCTTCCTGTCAAAGGGCTAAATGCATAAAATGCTATATAGGGGGGTGTGTGTTGCCTGCATATGCATGGCAGCCCATGCCCTCCTAGCTGCAGCCCCCTTCCCCCACGCCACACCCATGTCATGTTGCCTCGATATGTTGCCTCGGTATTATGGGTTTGGTGTCGGGGTCGGGGGGCTGCCACCCATGGCGGTGGTGGCCGGAATCCGGCCGCCGCCACCACGCCGCCGCCATGGGTGAGGGGGAAAAAAAAAGGCGTGGAAAGTTGCGAAATGGGGTTGTCTAGGCTTTTTTTTGGCATGGAAGAGCATGGAGTGCTAGGAACTCCTTCTCAAATGCGCGGGCATGTCGACCACAACCTCATTTCGCAACAACAACCACCCGTGTGGGGTGGCGGTGGGTGGATAGTCGCGGATTGGGGCTTGCCAAGCCAATGTTTTCAAAAAAATTCATCAAAATTAAAAACAAATGTTTTGTTGCCTTCGGATTTGTGGGCGAGCGGTGAGTCGGAGTGGAGCCGGTAAAGTTTAACCTCGGTGTGCATGGTTGTTTTTAGAAACTCAATCCAATGCCGGGGACGTTGAAAGTGACGCTCTTATGAGTTGCAAACCCGCAAGATTTAAAGAACCTTTTCAAAAAAATTTCAAACCAACAAGATTTAAAAACAGAAATTTTCATCAAAATGAAAAACAAATGTTTTGTTGCCTTCGGACTAGTGGGCGAGCGGCGAGTCGGAGCGGAGCCGGTAAAGTTTAACCTCGGTGTGCACGGTTGTTTTTAGAAACTCAATCCAATACCGGGGACGTTGAAAGTGACGCTCTTATGAGTTGCAAACCCACTAGATTTAAAGAACCTTTTCAAAACAATTTCAAACCAACAAGATTTAAACCAACAAAATTAAAAACAAATGTTTCGTTGCAAACAAATTGTGGGCGAGCGGCGAGTCGGAGTGGAGCCGGTAAAGTTTAACCTCGGTGTGCACGGTTGTTTTTAGAAACTCAATCCAATACCGGGGACGTTGAAAGTGACGCTCTTATGAGTTGCAAACCCACAAGATTTTAAAAACTTTTTGAAAATGTTTCTTCTAAATGACACATTTTGATCCTTGGCAAGTGCTCAATCTGTAACTATCCAATCACCGCCACACCACACCGGTCGGGAG
>NW_028276878.1:295000-297500 GCF_965620075.1 Prunus avium
GGCCTTGCCTTGCCTTGCCTCGCCATGCGATGCATTCCGACAAAGTGATGCAAAGCGGAAGCCTACCATGGCGTAAAAATGTCGACAGAATTTTTCGACATTTGAATAATGGGGTTTGACAAGGTTTGAAAAATTCAATAAAAATGGTAGGCTTGAATGTCGACAAAGTGACGCGAAGCGGAAGCCTACCATGGCGTAAAAATGTCGACAGAATTTTTCGGACCTTGTCCTGCCATGGGCTGCGCGCAGCATGCCGGCAGTCTGTGCGCAGCGTGCGCACAGCATGTCGGCAGCGTGCGCGCTGCTGAGCCTGTCGACAGAAATTTTCGAAACTTGTCCTGCCATGCGCGCGCGCAGCTTGCGCGCGGCGTGCGCGCAGCATGCCGGCAGCCTGCGCGCAGCATGCCGGCAGCCTGCGCGCAGCATGCCGGCAGCCTGTGCGCAGCGTGCGCGCTGCTCAGCCTGTCGACAGAAATTTTCGAAACTTGTCCTGCCATGCGCGCGCGCAGCGTGCGCACAGCATGCCGGCAGCGTGCGCGCAGCATGCCGGCAGCGTGTGCGCAGCGTGCGCGCTTGGGAGCCTGGCCGCAGAATTTTTCGAAACTTGCAATGCCATGCGCGCGCACAGCGTGCGCACAGCATGCCGGCAGCGTGCGCGCAGCATGCCGGCAGCGTGTGCGCAGCGTGCGCGCTTGGGAGCCTGTCGACAGAATTTTTCGAAACTTGCCATGCCATGCGCGCGCACAGCTTGCGCGCAGCGTGTGCACAGCATGCCGGCAGCGTGCGCACAGCATGCCGGCAGCGTGTGCGCAGCGTGCGCGCTTGGCAGCCTGTCGACAGAATTTTTCGAAACTTGCCATGCCATGCGCGCGCACAGCTTGCGCGCAGCGTGTGCACAGCATGCCGGCAGCGTGCGCACAACATGTCGGCAGCGTGCGCGCTCGGGAGCCTGTCGACAGAATTTTTCGAAACTTGCCATGCCATGCGCGCGCACAGCTTGCGCGCAGCGTGCTGATTCTGTCGACAGCGAGGCTAGCGAAACTTCTCCTGCCATGGCGTGCGCGCAGCGTGCTGACTCTGTCGACAGTGAGGCTAGCGAAATTTGTCTTGCCATGGCGTGCGCGCAGCTTGCGCAGCGTGCGCGCAGCCTGTGCGCAGCGTGCGCGCAGCTTGCGCATTCGGTCGACAGTGAGGCTAGCGAAACTTGTCCTGCCGTGGCCTGCGCGCAGCCTTCGCGCAGCATGCGCGCAGCATGTGCGCAGCATGCCGGCAGCCTAGTTCCAGATTTTTTCAAATGTCGACAGAATTTTTCAAACCTTGTCAAACCCCATTTTTATTGAAATTTCCTCGCACAATAAGCTCCCCATAAGTAGTCTATGATTTTTAGGACCTTCTCCAAGTTACAAAACTAAAAAATTCCTCCCGGATTTGTTTTAATGATTTTTTCAATTTTACGACTTCTAAAAATAATAAAAAATACTTCCCGACTTCAAATATTTATGAAACTTTTTCCCATCAGAGATTGCATGTTTCTTAGTATCCCTGCAAAAAATCACGTCCAAATACCTTGTATTGAATTATTTAGAGCCCATTATGACTCCTCGCGCATAGGTGATGTCTCTTCCTGTCAAAGGGCTAAATGCATAAAATGCTATATAGGGGGGTGTGTGTTGCCTGCATATGCATGGCAGCCCATGCCCTCCTAGCTGCAGCCCCCTTCCCCCACGCCACACCCATGTCATGTTGCCTCGATATGTTGCCTCGGTATTATGGGTTTGGTGTCGGGGTCGGGGGGCTGCCACCCATGGCGGTGGTGGCCGGAATCCGGCCGCCGCCACCACGCCGCCGCCATGGGTGAGGGGGAAAAAAAAAGGCGTGGAAAGTTGCGAAATGGGGTTGTCTAGGCTTTTTTTTGGCATGGAAGAGCATGGAGTGCTAGGAACTCCTTCTCAAATGCGCGGGCATGTCGACCACAACCTCATTTCGCAACAACAACCACCCGTGTGGGGTGGCGGTGGGTGGATAGTCGCGGATTGGGGCTTGCCAAGCCAATGTTTTCAAAAAAATTCATCAAAATTAAAAACAAATGTTTTGTTGCCTTCGGATTTGTGGGCGAGCGGTGAGTCGGAGTGGAGCCGGTAAAGTTTAACCTCGGTGTGCATGGTTGTTTTTAGAAACTCAATCCAATGCCGGGGACGTTGAAAGTGACGCTCTTATGAGTTGCAAACCCGCAAGATTTAAAGAACCTTTTCAAAAAAATTTCAAACCAACAAGATTTAAAAACAGAAATTTTCATCAAAATGAAAAACAAATGTTTTGTTGCCTTCGGACTAGTGGGCGAGCGGCGAGTCGGAGCGGAGCCGGTAAAGTTTAACCTCGGTGTGCACGGTTGTTTTTAGAAACTCAATCCAATACCGGGGACGTTGAAAGTGACGCTCTTATGAGTTGCAAACCCACTAGATTTAAAGAACCTTTTCAAAACAATTTCAAACCAACAAGA
>NW_028276878.1:317500-320000 GCF_965620075.1 Prunus avium
AAGGCATTCCGAGAAAGTAAGGTTATTGGAGGGTTCGGATGGCGTGGCTTGCCTTGCCTTGCCTTGCATTGGCATGCCATGCCCAAGTTGTGGCCTACACCAAGCCATTCAAGCCATGCCTTGCCTTGCCTTGCCTTGGCATTGCGCATCATCCAAGGCATTCCGAGTAAGTGAGGCTAGGCGAGGCTAAGGATGGCTTGCCTCGCCTTGCCTTGGCATGCCGTGCCCATGATGTGGCCTTGACCAAGCCATGCGTTGCCTTCGCCTTGGCATGCTGTGGCCTTGCCTTGCCTTGCCTCGCCATGCGATGCATTCCGACAAAGTGATGCAAAGCGGAAGCCTACCATGGCGTAAAAATGTCGACAGAATTTTTCGACATTTGAATAATGGGGTTTGACAAGGTTTGAAAAATTCAATAAAAATGGTAGGCTTGAATGTCGACAAAGTGACGCGAAGCGGAAGCCTACCATGGCGTAAAAATGTCGACAGAATTTTTCGGACCTTGTCCTGCCATGGGCTGCGCGCAGCATGCCGGCAGTCTGTGCGCAGCGTGCGCACAGCATGTCGGCAGCGTGCGCGCTGCTGAGCCTGTCGACAGAAATTTTCGAAACTTGTCCTGCCATGCGCGCGCGCAGCTTGCGCGCGGCGTGCGCGCAGCATGCCGGCAGCCTGCGCGCAGCATGCCGGCAGCCTGCGCGCAGCATGCCGGCAGCCTGTGCGCAGCGTGCGCGCTGCTCAGCCTGTCGACAGAAATTTTCGAAACTTGTCCTGCCATGCGCGCGCGCAGCGTGCGCGCTTGGGAGCCTGGCCGCAGAATTTTTCGAAACTTGCAATGCCATGCGCGCGCACAGCGTGCGCACAGCATGCCGGCAGCGTGCGCGCAGCATGCCGGCAGCGTGTGCGCAGCGTGCGCGCTTGGGAGCCTGTCGACAGAATTTTTCGAAACTTGCCATGCCATGCGCACGCACAGCTTGCGCGCAGCGTGTGCACAGCATGCCGGCAGCGTGCGCACAGCATGCCGGCAGCGTGTGCGCAGCGTGCGCGCTTGGCAGCCTGTCGACAGAATTTTTCGAAACTTGCCATGCCATGCGCGCGCACAGCTTGCGCGCAGCGTGTGCACAGCATGCCGGCAGCGTGCGCACAACATGTCGGCAGCGTGCGCGCTCGGGAGCCTGTCGACAGAATTTTTCGAAACTTGCCATGCCATGCGCGCGCACAGCTTGCGCGCAGCGTGCTGATTCTGTCGACAGCGAGGCTAGCGAAACTTCTCCTGCCATGGCGTGCGCGCAGCGTGCTGACTCTGTCGACAGTGAGGCTAGCGAAATTTGTCTTGCCATGGCGTGCGCGCAGCTTGCGCAGCGTGCGCGCAGCCTGTGCGCAGCGTGCGCGCAGCTTGCGCATTCGGTCGACAGTGAGGCTAGCGAAACTTGTCCTGCCGTGGCCTGCGCGCAGCCTTCGCGCAGCATGCGCGCAGCATGTGCGCAGCATGCCGGCAGCCTAGTTCCAGATTTTTTCAAATGTCGACAGAATTTTTCAAACCTTGTCAAACCCCATTTTTATTGAAATTTCCTCGCACAATAAGCTCCCCATAAGTAGTCTATGATTTTTAGGACCTTCTCCAAGTTACAAAACTAAAAAATTCCTCCCGGATTTGTTTTAATGATTTTTTCAATTTTACGACTTCTAAAAATAATAAAAAATACTTCCCGACTTCAAATATTTATGAAACTTTTTCCCATCAGAGATTGCATGTTTCTTAGTATCCCTGCAAAAAATCACGTCCAAATACCTTGTATTGAATTATTTAGAGCCCATTATGACTCCTCGCGCATAGGTGATGTCTCTTCCTGTCAAAGGGCTAAATGCATAAAATGCTATATAGGGGGGTGTGTGTTGCCTGCATATGCATGGCAGCCCATGCCCTCCTAGCTGCAGCCCCCTTCCCCCACGCCACACCCATGTCATGTTGCCTCGATATGTTGCCTCGGTATTATGGGTTTGGTGTCGGGGTCGGGGGGCTGCCACCCATGGCGGTGGTGGCCGGAATCCGGCCGCCGCCACCACGCCGCCGCCATGGGTGAGGGGGAAAAAAAAAGGCGTGGAAAGTTGCGAAATGGGGTTGTCTAGGCTTTTTTTTGGCATGGAAGAGCATGGAGTGCTAGGAACTCCTTCTCAAATGCGCGGGCATGTCGACCACAACCTCATTTCGCAACAACAACCACCCGTGTGGGGTGGCGGTGGGTGGATAGTCGCGGATTGGGGCTTGCCAAGCCAATGTTTTCAAAAAAATTCATCAAAATTAAAAACAAATGTTTTGTTGCCTTCGGATTTGTGGGCGAGCGGTGAGTCGGAGTGGAGCCGGTAAAGTTTAACCTCGGTGTGCATGGTTGTTTTTAGAAACTCAATCCAATGCCGGGGACGTTGAAAGTGACGCTCTTATGAGTTGCAAACCCGCAAGATTTAAAGAACCTTTTCAAAAAAATTTCAAACCAACAAGATT
>NW_028276878.1:330000-332500 GCF_965620075.1 Prunus avium
GAAACTTGCCATGCCATGCGCGCGCACAGCTTGCGCGCAGCGTGTGCACAGCATGCCGGCAGCGTGCGCACAACATGTCGGCAGCGTGCGCGCTCGGGAGCCTGTCGACAGAATTTTTCGAAACTTGCCATGCCATGCGCGCGCACAGCTTGCGCGCAGCGTGCTGATTCTGTCGACAGCGAGGCTAGCGAAACTTCTCCTGCCATGGCGTGCGCGCAGCGTGCTGACTCTGTCGACAGTGAGGCTAGCGAAATTTGTCTTGCCATGGCGTGCGCGCAGCTTGCGCAGCGTGCGCGCAGCCTGTGCGCAGCGTGCGCGCAGCTTGCGCATTCGGTCGACAGTGAGGCTAGCGAAACTTGTCCTGCCGTGGCCTGCGCGCAGCCTTCGCGCAGCATGCGCGCAGCATGTGCGCAGCATGCCGGCAGCCTAGTTCCAGATTTTTTCAAATGTCGACAGAATTTTTCAAACCTTGTCAAACCCCATTTTTATTGAAATTTCCTCGCACAATAAGCTCCCCATAAGTAGTCTATGATTTTTAGGACCTTCTCCAAGTTACAAAACTAAAAAATTCCTCCCGGATTTGTTTTAATGATTTTTTCAATTTTACGACTTCTAAAAATAATAAAAAATACTTCCCGACTTCAAATATTTATGAAACTTTTTCCCATCAGAGATTGCATGTTTCTTAGTATCCCTGCAAAAAATCACGTCCAAATACCTTGTATTGAATTATTTAGAGCCCATTATGACTCCTCGCGCATAGGTGATGTCTCTTCCTGTCAAAGGGCTAAATGCATAAAATGCTATATAGGGGGGTGTGTGTTGCCTGCATATGCATGGCAGCCCATGCCCTCCTAGCTGCAGCCCCCTTCCCCCACGCCACACCCATGTCATGTTGCCTCGATATGTTGCCTCGGTATTATGGGTTTGGTGTCGGGGTCGGGGGGCTGCCACCCATGGCGGTGGTGGCCGGAATCCGGCCGCCGCCACCACGCCGCCGCCATGGGTGAGGGGGAAAAAAAAAGGCGTGGAAAGTTGCGAAATGGGGTTGTCTAGGCTTTTTTTTGGCATGGAAGAGCATGGAGTGCTAGGAACTCCTTCTCAAATGCGCGGGCATGTCGACCACAACCTCATTTCGCAACAACAACCACCCGTGTGGGGTGGCGGTGGGTGGATAGTCGCGGATTGGGGCTTGCCAAGCCAATGTTTTCAAAAAAATTCATCAAAATTAAAAACAAATGTTTTGTTGCCTTCGGATTTGTGGGCGAGCGGTGAGTCGGAGTGGAGCCGGTAAAGTTTAACCTCGGTGTGCATGGTTGTTTTTAGAAACTCAATCCAATGCCGGGGACGTTGAAAGTGACGCTCTTATGAGTTGCAAACCCGCAAGATTTAAAGAACCTTTTCAAAAAAATTTCAAACCAACAAGATTTAAAAACAGAAATTTTCATCAAAATGAAAAACAAATGTTTTGTTGCCTTCGGACTAGTGGGCGAGCGGCGAGTCGGAGCGGAGCCGGTAAAGTTTAACCTCGGTGTGCACGGTTGTTTTTAGAAACTCAATCCAATACCGGGGACGTTGAAAGTGACGCTCTTATGAGTTGCAAACCCACTAGATTTAAAGAACCTTTTCAAAACAATTTCAAACCAACAAGATTTAAACCAACAAAATTAAAAACAAATGTTTCGTTGCAAACAAATTGTGGGCGAGCGGCGAGTCGGAGTGGAGCCGGTAAAGTTTAACCTCGGTGTGCACGGTTGTTTTTAGAAACTCAATCCAATACCGGGGACGTTGAAAGTGACGCTCTTATGAGTTGCAAACCCACAAGATTTTAAAAACTTTTTGAAAATGTTTCTTCTAAATGACACATTTTGATCCTTGGCAAGTGCTCAATCTGTAACTATCCAATCACCGCCACACCACACCGGTCGGGAGTGTGTGAATGGTGTGCTTCCCGGGTTTGGCATAGACAATCTTTCGCATCGACAATCTTTTGCATGCGAGGGAATGTCTATGCCAACCCCGGGAAGCACACCATTCACCCACTAGTTGTGGGCGACGATGGGTTGGCTTCAAGTGAACTTTTGCTTGGGGTTGTCTTCGGTATGCTTTTGTGTTGGGAGTACGGCCACCAAACCTTCTCAATGCACGGGTATGTCGAGGATGGCTTTTGGCGGGGTTGATGAAGAAGCTGCCCAATTCTCGGCCACACGAACACATGGTGACGATGCGTTGGCTTCAAGTGAGCTTTAGCTTGGGGTTGTCTTCGGTATGCTTTTGTGTTGGGAGTACGGCCACCAAACCTTCTCAATGCACGGGTATGTCGAGGATGGCTTTCGGCGGAGTTGATGAAGAAGCTAGGGAATTGTTGGCCACTCTCACACGTGTGGGGGTAGGTTGGCTTTGAAAGAAGCTATCCAATCCTCTGAGTGTGCGGTTGAGCTATGATTAGGATTGTCTAGGCATTGCTTGTGTGTGCAAGGTGCGAGCCCAATGCACGAGC
>NW_028276878.1:352500-365000 GCF_965620075.1 Prunus avium
ATTTTTCGAAACTTGCAATGCCATGCGCGCGCACAGCGTGCGCACAGCATGCCGGCAGCGTGCGCGCAGCATGCCGGCAGCGTGTGCGCAGCGTGCGCGCTTGGGAGCCTGTCGACAGAATTTTTCGAAACTTGCCATGCCATGCGCGCGCACAGCTTGCGCGCAGCGTGTGCACAGCATGCCGGCAGCGTGCGCACAGCATGCCGGCAGCGTGTGCGCAGCGTGCGCGCTTGGCAGCCTGTCGACAGAATTTTTCGAAACTTGCCATGCCATGCGCGCGCACAGCTTGCGCGCAGCGTGTGCACAGCATGCCGGCAGCGTGCGCACAACATGTCGGCAGCGTGCGCGCTCGGGAGCCTGTCGACAGAATTTTTCGAAACTTGCCATGCCATGCGCGCGCACAGCTTGCGCGCAGCGTGCTGATTCTGTCGACAGCGAGGCTAGCGAAACTTCTCCTGCCATGGCGTGCGCGCAGCGTGCTGACTCTGTCGACAGTGAGGCTAGCGAAATTTGTCTTGCCATGGCGTGCGCGCAGCTTGCGCAGCGTGCGCGCAGCCTGTGCGCAGCGTGCGCGCAGCTTGCGCATTCGGTCGACAGTGAGGCTAGCGAAACTTGTCCTGCCGTGGCCTGCGCGCAGCCTTCGCGCAGCATGCGCGCAGCATGTGCGCAGCATGCCGGCAGCCTAGTTCCAGATTTTTTCAAATGTCGACAGAATTTTTCAAACCTTGTCAAACCCCATTTTTATTGAAATTTCCTCGCACAATAAGCTCCCCATAAGTAGTCTATGATTTTTAGGACCTTCTCCAAGTTACAAAACTAAAAAATTCCTCCCGGATTTGTTTTAATGATTTTTTCAATTTTACGACTTCTAAAAATAATAAAAAATACTTCCCGACTTCAAATATTTATGAAACTTTTTCCCATCAGAGATTGCATGTTTCTTAGTATCCCTGCAAAAAATCACGTCCAAATACCTTGTATTGAATTATTTAGAGCCCATTATGACTCCTCGCGCATAGGTGATGTCTCTTCCTGTCAAAGGGCTAAATGCATAAAATGCTATATAGGGGGGTGTGTGTTGCCTGCATATGCATGGCAGCCCATGCCCTCCTAGCTGCAGCCCCCTTCCCCCACGCCACACCCATGTCATGTTGCCTCGATATGTTGCCTCGGTATTATGGGTTTGGTGTCGGGGTCGGGGGGCTGCCACCCATGGCGGTGGTGGCCGGAATCCGGCCGCCGCCACCACGCCGCCGCCATGGGTGAGGGGGAAAAAAAAAGGCGTGGAAAGTTGCGAAATGGGGTTGTCTAGGCTTTTTTTTGGCATGGAAGAGCATGGAGTGCTAGGAACTCCTTCTCAAATGCGCGGGCATGTCGACCACAACCTCATTTCGCAACAACAACCACCCGTGTGGGGTGGCGGTGGGTGGATAGTCGCGGATTGGGGCTTGCCAAGCCAATGTTTTCAAAAAAATTCATCAAAATTAAAAACAAATGTTTTGTTGCCTTCGGATTTGTGGGCGAGCGGTGAGTCGGAGTGGAGCCGGTAAAGTTTAACCTCGGTGTGCATGGTTGTTTTTAGAAACTCAATCCAATGCCGGGGACGTTGAAAGTGACGCTCTTATGAGTTGCAAACCCGCAAGATTTAAAGAACCTTTTCAAAAAAATTTCAAACCAACAAGATTTAAAAACAGAAATTTTCATCAAAATGAAAAACAAATGTTTTGTTGCCTTCGGACTAGTGGGCGAGCGGCGAGTCGGAGCGGAGCCGGTAAAGTTTAACCTCGGTGTGCACGGTTGTTTTTAGAAACTCAATCCAATACCGGGGACGTTGAAAGTGACGCTCTTATGAGTTGCAAACCCACTAGATTTAAAGAACCTTTTCAAAACAATTTCAAACCAACAAGATTTAAACCAACAAAATTAAAAACAAATGTTTCGTTGCAAACAAATTGTGGGCGAGCGGCGAGTCGGAGTGGAGCCGGTAAAGTTTAACCTCGGTGTGCACGGTTGTTTTTAGAAACTCAATCCAATACCGGGGACGTTGAAAGTGACGCTCTTATGAGTTGCAAACCCACAAGATTTTAAAAACTTTTTGAAAATGTTTCTTCTAAATGACACATTTTGATCCTTGGCAAGTGCTCAATCTGTAACTATCCAATCACCGCCACACCACACCGGTCGGGAGTGTGTGAATGGTGTGCTTCCCGGGTTTGGCATAGACAATCTTTCGCATCGACAATCTTTTGCATGCGAGGGAATGTCTATGCCAACCCCGGGAAGCACACCATTCACCCACTAGTTGTGGGCGACGATGGGTTGGCTTCAAGTGAACTTTTGCTTGGGGTTGTCTTCGGTATGCTTTTGTGTTGGGAGTACGGCCACCAAACCTTCTCAATGCACGGGTATGTCGAGGATGGCTTTTGGCGGGGTTGATGAAGAAGCTGCCCAATTCTCGGCCACACGAACACATGGTGACGATGCGTTGGCTTCAAGTGAGCTTTAGCTTGGGGTTGTCTTCGGTATGCTTTTGTGTTGGGAGTACGGCCACCAAACCTTCTCAATGCACGGGTATGTCGAGGATGGCTTTCGGCGGAGTTGATGAAGAAGCTAGGGAATTGTTGGCCACTCTCACACGTGTGGGGGTAGGTTGGCTTTGAAAGAAGCTATCCAATCCTCTGAGTGTGCGGTTGAGCTATGATTAGGATTGTCTAGGCATTGCTTGTGTGTGCAAGGTGCGAGCCCAATGCACGAGCAAGTCGAGGATGACAATCTTAAGAGTAGCAATGATGCCACAAAATATCGGTTGCCTTCGGAGTAGTGGGTGAGCGGCGAGTCGGAGTGGAGCCGGTAAAGTTTAACCTCGGTGTGCACGGTTGTTTTTAGAAACTCAACCCAATACCGGGGACGTTGAAAGTGACACTCCTACTAGTTACGAACCCACAAAATATCGGTTGCCCCAAGTCCCTGAGTGTGCGGTTGAGCTATGATTAGGATTTGTCTAGGCACTGCTTGTGTGTGCACGGTGCGAGCCCAATGCACGAGCAAGTCGAGGATGACAATCTTAAGAGTAGCAATGATGCCACAAAATATCGGTTGCCTTCAGAGTAGTGGGCGAGCGGCGAGTCGGAGTGGAGCCGGTAAAGTTTAACCTCGGTGTGCACGGTTGTTTTTAGAAACTCAGCCCAATACCGGGGACGTTGAAAGTGACACTCCTACGAGTTACGAACCCACAACATATCGATTGCCTAGATTCCATGGTATTCTTGTCATGCCTAGCGGTGCGGGCTTGGCTCCACTCGGTGCAGCCGCATTCTCAGTTAGCCATTGTGCTTGTTGAGATGTGCGGTTCGTTTGGTGGTGCTGGGCTTTGCTAATGCAACGGCGTGTGAGTGGTGAATGGGTGTTATGCACCGGCAGGCTCTTTGCTCTGGCATCGAACTGTCGTCTCATACCCCTCGTCATTGATGCTTCAAGATTGGCTTGTGCGGGTTAATGGGTTCCTGTTTTGGCTACCTATTGTTAAGGAATGGTGCCTCTCGTTGTCCCTTTCCTCCTCTTGCCTTTCGCGGGCAACATGAGGATGTTGTAGCAGTGCTTGTGTCCCGATCAACCCACGACTCATCGTGAGATTGTGAAGGTCCACAAGTTCTGCTTGTGATCTCGGATGAGGAGCATTAAGTGTTAGAAATGTGCCCTAAGAGCCAATACATTTGATGTAATCTCCTTAGAATACATTTCGTATATGATATATAAAGGGCAAACTTATTTGTTATCTTTTACATCGTGTAAAGAAACAAATGTCCCGGGTATGCTAAATAAGAGATAAAGTAATCTAAAGAAGATTAGATTCGGGAGACCTTTAATCTCTAACTGTAGCATCCCAAAATGTTCATAATCATAGGTTATCAAATGGGCATTGATAAACCGTCAAGATTAGCACATATTATGTATGCTCAATTGGGAGGATGGTTAGTCTCAAACCATTTGTGTAGTTGACACTAATACAAGTATGTGGGTGCTCATTAGTGAATGAGTACACTGAACGCGATCAACCGTAGTTCTCATATGGAGTATTTATCTATATGTCAAATGAGAACTCATAGTTGCAATAATGCAAATTAGTCCTTAGACCTGAGGCATCATGGTTGTCCTGTGATGCGTTATTGATCTTTGATAGCTCTTAAAGGCAAGCCGTAAAAGATTTGTCTTAAGTGTTGTTGGGATCTCTTAATTCATCATAGGGGCATGTGAATGTACAATAAGGAATCTCTACTTTCGATAAAGAAGGAGAATGTTTCAAGATGTGATTCAGTAAATCTTTGGCCAAAGTATTTTGAGCTTGATTTAGAAAGTTGTTCTTAATCATGTTCTTTTGAATCACATGAGG
Organism: Prunus avium; assembly: GCF_965620075.1. Taxonomy (NCBI): domain Eukaryota; kingdom Viridiplantae; phylum Streptophyta; class Magnoliopsida; order Rosales; family Rosaceae; genus Prunus; species Prunus avium. Next base: position 356,891 of record NW_028276878.1, read on the forward strand.
TTATAAATCATATTAGGGGTTTGACATAAACAATCCGTACCCTAATAATATGATTTGAAACATTGTATAAGAGAAGGATCGTATTGCATTGCAATTCCAACTGAATAGGTTCTTCATCTATTCTGGTTAGCTTGGGTAGCCTTGATATATTGCTAGATGTCACTCTTGGCTTGTGGAAGTCCTAGGATTGATTGTGATCGATCCAAATAAAGGAAGAATTAAAAAGGGGTTTTAATTCCAGTTGGTTAGAAAGAGTTCTAATATTTTCCCACTTCCTTGCTAATTAGAACCTAATGGATCGCACACCTTAAATGGTTAACTTTGAGTAATACAAATGAGAATGAGGAAATCAATTTGATTGATTTGATGTGGATGATTTACTACGTGTAAAAACGTATTTGGGCCTCGATAATAGTTAGAGGGAAGTCCAAATGGTTGGGTATCAAGCCCAAGGGCTTAAGACACCTATAAATTATGGTTTAAGTGTCATAAGGCCCAATTTTGGAAGCCCAATGGGATTTGGCCGAAAATGGTTAAGTGAATGTGTATGGGAATTGTTTCCATAAGTTCATTAACACACAAACACAATCCAACATCAACCAAATAGGTTTGGGAGATCAAAGAGAGAAAAAAGGAGAGTTTTCAAGAGTGAAATACTTTCATTTTTCAAAGTGGTTTAGATTGAAACCAATCTTGAGAATCTTGCACTAGCATCCAAGTATTCTCAAGATACTTCTTCTCATCTCAAGGTTCTATTGGTGTGGAGACTTAGAGGCCATATACTTTTGTGGCTCACATGGAGGAGAAAGATTAAGGAGCAAAGATCAAAGAGGAGATCAACAAAGAGGAAATCATCAAGAGAAGACCAAACACAAATTGGTTCATATAATTGCTTCAAGGGTAATTAGATCTTATCCTTTCTCTTGAATTTTCATTTATGAAAAACATATCAATGTTCATGGCTTAAGATACTTGGAAGAAGTTTTGTTTTTGAATTTAAACAACCACCTTAGACTTCCGCTGCGATTAATTTGATTAAATGCATGTTTAATATTCAAATGAACTTTGAAAAAATGTTTTGAAAATCCTACAATTGGTATCAGAGCCATAGGTCATGAACTTGATATGTTTTTGGGGTTTAGAGATGCATATATGGGTTGTGAATTCATTTAAAAGTATAATAGTTATACTTGATTTATTTTGATATGATTGAATAAAAATCAAATGGAGTGAAAGGGGTTGTTTGGGATTTTGGATTTCCGGATTTGTGTTTTGATGATTGATGCTCTCTTTGTGTTCATATATGTATATGAATATTAGAGCATAGTTGCATTAAAACTCCCATGATTTTAATTTCATGAAATATATGATATTAAGAGCATGAGATGGTTAAAATGGAATATGGATTTTTCCGGAAATAGCATGAACATTCATATAAGTTCATATGCATGTTCTTGGTGTTCTTGATGTTCTTGTTATGGGATCTTTTTGATCCATAAGTTAGGTGGCTAATCTTGATGATTTTGTTTAGTGGAATTTTCCACCAAAATAGGTCAAAAGTTGATGATGGTGTTTTATTATAAAATTAAAAGTTTTTCAAAAATGTTTCCACTCAATAAACATTTACCCACCACACTAAAATTAATAAGATTACTTTGGTGAGTGTGTGGGGCTTTCTAGGTATAAATGTTGGTGATTTGATATAAAATGCAAAAGTTGATCAATTTATTCATATCACTAATTCTTTACCTACCACACTAAAATTAATTTTGATTACTTTGGTGAGTGTGGTTGGCCTACCTAGTCACATTCATGATTATTCACTTAGTTGAAAAAATTATGATCACCACTTTGTATTATACAAATGCATGCTTTAACCCCACACCCTAGTGGATCAACTTTGGATCCATTATTAATTGTTGAATAGTTTTAGACCTAGTTGCAATATATGATAAATGTAACTATGCCTAAAAGGTTTCTACAATTACATTTACTATTGTAGTAAAATGTTTTCACTCCATGGTAAATTTATTTTATTTGAATATAGTTACCACTTGAATTAAACCCATATATATGTATGCAACCCAAGAGCATGTATTTACATTGCTAGTTTAATTGTTTAAAGCGTTTAAATAATTAAAGGATGGTTATGGACTTAGACCAAACAATTGAGCTATGTGATTGGCCGCTTATTGGATATGTATTCGATTTTGATTGGCTATGTAATAATGAAATGGCTTTCATGCCTAATTTATTTTTATGCGCGCGTAATTAAAATGAATCACCTTCCAAGACCATGATCCAACATGGTGGCTCGTGTTGGATCAACAAGAAAGTCCATAATCATCCTATAAGCCCAATGCAATTGGAATGTTCGGTAATGATGATAATTAATCAATTAGTAGTATCATGTATTCCCACTATCTCAAGCAAATGGTTTCTAAAACATTTAGTGGGAGTATTATGTGCTACTAATATATTGCACTGGGAACCATTTAATGAGATTAGATAGGTAATTTTAACAGGATTAAAATTGGATTAAAATGAGACCAATTTAACTACCCTCAAAGCAATATTAAGTTGATAAGCGAAATGGCACTTCGAATGCTATTTTGTGGCCTTCCACCGTGGTAGTCTCTTATTGGGTGGCACATTTACACCTTGTTGGACCTCAGTGAGGCAACATCCAGTACTTGTAACCATCCAAGGGAAGCCTATTACACATACTTGATGTAGTGCGGATAGATAACGAGTGTGGCCAACAAACTGTTAGGTTGAGGTCATACTTGAAACCCTATACCCACAAGCATGGTGGGAATAACTTAACTAAGACGAACGAAACCAACAAACTGTTAGGTTGAGGTCTAGTTCTCTAGAGGCCATAGTGATGGGTATTCACATTAATGATGTGATTGGATAAGAGTATCCTCTCATTAGTATCATAGCAATCCAACAAACTGTTAGGTTGAGGAAAACTATGTGAAAGTGAGACTCCCATCCCCACTAAGAGTTTCAACGGAAACTCTCGGATTTCAGGAGGGATATGAAATTTGCCAAAAATAGTGGGAGCTACCATCATGACTTAAAGACCCTAAGTCCTTGGTAGAAGATTAATCTAAATTAAAATCTATTTACGTTTTGCAGAATTTCAAATTAACCATCACAAACCCAATCTCAAAGATACTTGACTCAAACGTCCAAGATGACACGAACTATCCGGTTTGATGCACAAACACCAACTTGTCCTATAATTGGATGAAATTAGTTGTGTATAAGAAAACCCCACCACATACCCCTCTTGGTCCATATGCCATTGAGGAGGAGACAAAGGCTTATAAGAAGCATGTGTCAGATGACAACCGAGGTAAAAGTTACATGTTGGCATCCATGAAAAGGTGAAGCTACTCCTAGCTTACAATACCATATGTGAACTTGTTGTGACAAGAATGGTAAGTGGGTTCCCGGTTAATCAACATGATCTCAATGTAATATCATTACATAAGATATTGGAAAATATGGATTTTTCTTTGATGTTGAAGTTCAACAAGATTCTTTCTTTCATCCCTATCATTAGTTAATCCCAATATGTTATGAACTATAATATGGGAAAGATGAATGATACCCTATATGAGCTACTCAATATGGCTATAGTAGCTTAAATGAATATCTCAAAAGATAAAGGGTTAAAAGGATAGTTGCAATTTTAGAAGGGTTCTTCTTCTTCCAAATCCAAACAAAAGGTAAGGATAAAGGAAAGAAGAAGAAAAGTTTTCTAAAAACCCAAGGAAGAAAGAATACAAAAGAAAGACAAGTAACTTAAAGGTACTTGTTTTCACTAAGGCAAGGATGGACATTGGAAGAGAAATTGCAAGAGATGCCTTGCAAGCCTCAAGAGAAAAACCTTCGGAAGGTCACTCTCTTGTTCTAAAATTAGTAATTACAGTTAAAGCTTCTAAACTGAATAGTTGATTCAGGAGCTAGTCAACATAAATGCAATTGTGTGCATGGACTAGTGGGAGTAGAAGACTTGGAAAATGAGAAATGGTGCTGACTGTGGGAAGTAGCACTAATGTAGTTGCCAATGCAATAGGCACCTAACATCTCAGACTACCCTCTGAAGAAGACCTGAATTTGAAATAATTGTTATTTCATTTCTGGATGTGTAAAGAACTTAATATCCGTCTCTATATTTTAAGAGATGGAGTTAATGTTTTGTTTGACAAAATTCTTTGTTCTATTTCACATATCAATCATATCGTTGCTTATGCAATTTTGATTGATGGTCTCTTTTCATTTAAGAAATGAATGGTAGCATTAACTGTATATGGATAAAGATGCAACTAGACCTGAGAGGCCTAGAGATGTGGATACATCAACTAAATTGTGACACCTTAAACTTGGAGGCATTAGCCAAGATAGAATTCACCGGATGGCAAAAGATGGAACCTTTTGGATCATTTGATCATGTTCATATGCCTACTTGTGAATCTTGTCTACATGGTAAAATGACCAAGTCTCCTTTCACTAGTAAAGGAGAAAGAGTTACAGAACTGTTGGGATTAATTCACTAAGATGTTTGTGGATTTTTGTATACAAACACAGATGGCGGTTATTCATACTTCATTACCTTTACCGATGATCATTCACGGTTAGGGTATTTATACTTAATGAAGCATAAATATGAATTTTGAAAAGTTTCAGGAATTCAGAAATGAAGTTGAAAACCAAACAAGCAAGAGTATTAAAATCCTTAGATTCGATCTAGGATGTGAATACTTAAGCACATAGTTTCTTGATTACCTCAAGGAACACGGCATCTTATCACGATGAACTCCACCAGGAATTCCACAACATAATGGAGTTTCTAAAATGAGTTCCATGAGCTGTACTAATTTACCTATATCCTTTTAGGGATATGCACTTGAAACTGCAATTCATTTGCTAAATAGAGTGCCTTCCAAATCCATTCCACAAACTCCATTTGAAATGTGTTTTGGGAAGAAACCAAGTCTTGATTAGATCAAGATTTGGGGTTGTCCAGCATATGTAAAGGCAATATGCGGATAAACTAAATGCAAGGTTAGTGAAGTGTAGATTTATAGGGTATCCAAAAGGAAACTATGGGATATCACTTCTATCACATCGACGAGCAAGAGTTGTTTGTCACAAGGTCAGCTACCTTCCTAAAAGGGAATACACTCTTGATGGGAAAAGGGGGACATGAGATAGAACTCAAGGAATTGTCCAATGAGCTAGAAATCAACACTGAACTAAGTGCAATCCCAGATCCACAAACTTGTTGTAACACAGACTCCACGTAGTTCAAGAAGGGTTAGCAGAATGCCTAAAAGGTATTATGGTTTCCTTCATGACAACAAAGGAGAGTTGAATCTCCTAAGTGATTGTAAGGATATCGAAGACCCTTCGAACTACAATGAGACAATGTCAGACATTGACTCATAGAAATGGCTTGGAACCATGAAATCCGAAATAGATTCTACGTATACCAACAAAGTCTAGACTCTAGTTGATCCTCCTCCTGGTATTGTACCAATAGGGAATAAATGGATCTTTAAGAGGAAGATAGGCTCAGATGGGATAGTAGAAACCTACAAAGCAAGGCTAGTAGCAAAGTGCTACAAGCAAAGAGAAGGGATTGACTATGAAGAAACCTTCTCTCCTGTCACTATGACAAAGTCTATTCGGATTTGGCTTGCAATAGCTGCATACCATGATTATGGGATTTGTCAAAATGGATGTGAAGGCGGCTTTTCTGAATGGCCACCTTCAGGAAGAACTATATATAGATCGACCTGAAGGCTTCATTTCTAAAGTTGATAAGCATAAGGTATGCAAGCTACATAGATCCATTTATGGGTTGATGCAAGGTTCTTGGAGTTGAAACATCCTATTTGATGAAGTTGTCAAAACATTTGACTTCGTACAAAAACATGGATGACTAATGAGTGTACAAAAGGTCAGTGGGAGTTTGGTAGCATTCCTAGTGATGTATGTAGATGACATACTACTTATCGGAAACGATATAGGAATGATATCTTCAGTGAAGCTGTGACTCATTAAAATCATTCTTAATGAAAGATTTTAAAGAAGCATCTTACATACTTGAGATAAAGATTTATCCTGATAGATCTAAGAGAATAATTGGATTATCTCAATCCTTGTATGTTGATAAGATGCTAAGGAGATTTCATATGGAACAGTCTAAGAAAAGTTTACTTCCAGTATGACATGGACTTCACTTTTCTAAGAGCATGTGTCCAAAAACTCATTATGAGATACAGTAGATGAGTAAAAATCTCTTATGCATATGCAATTGGGATTCTCATATATGTCATAGCATGTACGAGACATGATATCGGTTATACGAGTATAACTAGAAGATATAAATCAAGCCCATGATTGGATCAATTGGGAGCAGTCAAGTATGTTCTTAAATACTTAAGAAGGACTAAGGACATGTTCCTCATCTGAGAGAAACATCAGAGTAGCAAGTGGAAGCATTTACTGATTTGGGTAATATATCTATTATCAATTATTGCAAATCCACCTAAGGGTACGTCTTCATTTTGAATGAACACGTAGTTGTTGGAGAACAACTAAAGTTGATTACATTGTCGCTTTAGAAGCTACAATAAAATCTGTTTGGATAAAAAGGTTCATTACCGAACTAAATGAGGTTCTAACCATAATGTCACAAGTACCTTTACTGTGTGATGACAATGGGGCGATAGTTCAAGCCAAGGAACCTAGGTCTCATCAAAGATCCAAACACATAGAAAAATGTTACCATTAGATGGGGCATCTGCAAACAACGTAACAGATCCACGCACTAAGCCTATGTCACAGTCACAACTGGATAGACATACAGAGATAATGGGTATGAGATACATGGCTATGTGGCTCTAGTGCAAGTGGGAGATTGTTAGAAATGTGCCCTAAGAGCCAATACATTTGATGTAATCTCCTTAGAATACATTTCGTATATGATATATAAAGGGCAAACTTATTTGTTATCTTTTACATCGTGTAAAGAAACAAATGTCCCGGGTATGCTAAATAAGAGATAAAGTAATCTAAAGAAGATTAGATTCGGGAGACCTTTAATCTCTAACTGTAGCATCCCAAAATGTTCATAATCATAGGTTATCAAATGGGCATTGATAAACCGTCAAGATTAGCACATATTATGTATGCTCAATTGGGAGGATGGTTAGTCTCAAACCATTTGTGTAGTTGACACTAATACAAGTATGTGGGTGCTCATTAGTGAATGAGTACACTGAACGCGATCAACCGTAGTTCTCATATGGAGTATTTATCTATATGTCAAATGAGAACTCATAGTTGCAATAATGCAAATTAGTCCTTAGACCTGAGGCATCATGGTTGTCCTGTGATGCGTTATTGATCTTTGATAGCTCTTAAAGGCAAGCCGTAAAAGATTTGTCTTAAGTGTTGTTGGGATCTCTTAATTCATCATAGGGGCATGTGAATGTACAATAAGGAATCTCTACTTTCGATAAAGAAGGAGAATGTTTCAAGATGTGATTCAGTAAATCTTTGGCCAAAGTATTTTGAGCTTGATTTAGAAAGTTGTTCTTAATCATGTTCTTTTGAATCACATGAGGTTATAAATCATATTAGGGGTTTGACATAAACAATCCGTACCCTAATAATATGATTTGAAACATTGTATAAGAGAAGGATCGTATTGCATTGCAATTCCAACTGAATAGGTTCTTCATCTATTCTGGTTAGCTTGGGTAGCCTTGATATATTGCTAGATGTCACTCTTGGCTTGTGGAAGTCCTAGGATTGATTGTGATCGATCCAAATAAAGGAAGAATTAAAAAGGGGTTTTAATTCCAGTTGGTTAGAAAGAGTTCTAATATTTTCCCACTTCCTTGCTAATTAGAACCTAATGGATCGCACACCTTAAATGGTTAACTTTGAGTAATACAAATGAGAATGAGGAAATCAATTTGATTGATTTGATGTGGATGATTTACTACGTGTAAAAACGTATTTGGGCCTCGATAATAGTTAGAGGGAAGTCCAAATGGTTGGGTATCAAGCCCAAGGGCTTAAG
>NW_028276878.1:372500-375000 GCF_965620075.1 Prunus avium
GAGGGTTCGGATGGCGTGGCTTGCCTTGCCTTGCCTTGCATTGGCATGCCATGCCCAAGTTGTGGCCTACACCAAGCCATTCAAGCCATGCCTTGCCTTGCCTTGCCTTGGCATTGCGCATCATCCAAGGCATTCCGAGTAAGTGAGGCTAGGCGAGGCTAAGGATGGCTTGCCTCGCCTTGCCTTGGCATGCCGTGCCCATGATGTGGCCTTGACCAAGCCATGCGTTGCCTTCGCCTTGGCATGCTGTGGCCTTGCCTTGCCTTGCCTCGCCATGCGATGCATTCCGACAAAGTGATGCAAAGCGGAAGCCTACCATGGCGTAAAAATGTCGACAGAATTTTTCGACATTTGAATAATGGGGTTTGACAAGGTTTGAAAAATTCAATAAAAATGGTAGGCTTGAATGTCGACAAAGTGACGCGAAGCGGAAGCCTACCATGGCGTAAAAATGTCGACAGAATTTTTCGGACCTTGTCCTGCCATGGGCTGCGCGCAGCATGCCGGCAGTCTGTGCGCAGCGTGCGCACAGCATGTCGGCAGCGTGCGCGCTGCTGAGCCTGTCGACAGAAATTTTCGAAACTTGTCCTGCCATGCGCGCGCGCAGCTTGCGCGCGGCGTGCGCGCAGCATGCCGGCAGCCTGCGCGCAGCATGCCGGCAGCCTGCGCGCAGCATGCCGGCAGCCTGTGCGCAGCGTGCGCGCTGCTCAGCCTGTCGACAGAAATTTTCGAAACTTGTCCTGCCATGCGCGCGCGCAGCGTGCGCACAGCATGCCGGCAGCGTGCGCGCAGCATGCCGGCAGCGTGTGCGCAGCGTGCGCGCTTGGGAGCCTGGCCGCAGAATTTTTCGAAACTTGCAATGCCATGCGCGCGCACAGCGTGCGCACAGCATGCCGGCAGCGTGCGCGCAGCATGCCGGCAGCGTGTGCGCAGCGTGCGCGCTTGGGAGCCTGTCGACAGAATTTTTCGAAACTTGCCATGCCATGCGCGCGCACAGCTTGCGCGCAGCGTGTGCACAGCATGCCGGCAGCGTGCGCACAGCATGCCGGCAGCGTGTGCGCAGCGTGCGCGCTTGGCAGCCTGTCGACAGAATTTTTCGAAACTTGCCATGCCATGCGCGCGCACAGCTTGCGCGCAGCGTGTGCACAGCATGCCGGCAGCGTGCGCACAACATGTCGGCAGCGTGCGCGCTCGGGAGCCTGTCGACAGAATTTTTCGAAACTTGCCATGCCATGCGCGCGCACAGCTTGCGCGCAGCGTGCTGATTCTGTCGACAGCGAGGCTAGCGAAACTTCTCCTGCCATGGCGTGCGCGCAGCGTGCTGACTCTGTCGACAGTGAGGCTAGCGAAATTTGTCTTGCCATGGCGTGCGCGCAGCTTGCGCAGCGTGCGCGCAGCCTGTGCGCAGCGTGCGCGCAGCTTGCGCATTCGGTCGACAGTGAGGCTAGCGAAACTTGTCCTGCCGTGGCCTGCGCGCAGCCTTCGCGCAGCATGCGCGCAGCATGTGCGCAGCATGCCGGCAGCCTAGTTCCAGATTTTTTCAAATGTCGACAGAATTTTTCAAACCTTGTCAAACCCCATTTTTATTGAAATTTCCTCGCACAATAAGCTCCCCATAAGTAGTCTATGATTTTTAGGACCTTCTCCAAGTTACAAAACTAAAAAATTCCTCCCGGATTTGTTTTAATGATTTTTTCAATTTTACGACTTCTAAAAATAATAAAAAATACTTCCCGACTTCAAATATTTATGAAACTTTTTCCCATCAGAGATTGCATGTTTCTTAGTATCCCTGCAAAAAATCACGTCCAAATACCTTGTATTGAATTATTTAGAGCCCATTATGACTCCTCGCGCATAGGTGATGTCTCTTCCTGTCAAAGGGCTAAATGCATAAAATGCTATATAGGGGGGTGTGTGTTGCCTGCATATGCATGGCAGCCCATGCCCTCCTAGCTGCAGCCCCCTTCCCCCACGCCACACCCATGTCATGTTGCCTCGATATGTTGCCTCGGTATTATGGGTTTGGTGTCGGGGTCGGGGGGCTGCCACCCATGGCGGTGGTGGCCGGAATCCGGCCGCCGCCACCACGCCGCCGCCATGGGTGAGGGGGAAAAAAAAAGGCGTGGAAAGTTGCGAAATGGGGTTGTCTAGGCTTTTTTTTGGCATGGAAGAGCATGGAGTGCTAGGAACTCCTTCTCAAATGCGCGGGCATGTCGACCACAACCTCATTTCGCAACAACAACCACCCGTGTGGGGTGGCGGTGGGTGGATAGTCGCGGATTGGGGCTTGCCAAGCCAATGTTTTCAAAAAAATTCATCAAAATTAAAAACAAATGTTTTGTTGCCTTCGGATTTGTGGGCGAGCGGTGAGTCGGAGTGGAGCCGGTAAAGTTTAACCTCGGTGTGCATGGTTGTTTTTAGAAACTCAATCCAATGCCGGGGACGTTGAAAGTGACGCTCTTATGAGTTGCAAACCCGCAAGATTTAAAGAACCTTT
>NW_028276878.1:385000-387500 GCF_965620075.1 Prunus avium
GCGTGTGCACAGCATGCCGGCAGCGTGCGCACAGCATGCCGGCAGCGTGTGCGCAGCGTGCGCGCTTGGCAGCCTGTCGACAGAATTTTTCGAAACTTGCCATGCCATGCGCGCGCACAGCTTGCGCGCAGCGTGTGCACAGCATGCCGGCAGCGTGCGCACAACATGTCGGCAGCGTGCGCGCTCGGGAGCCTGTCGACAGAATTTTTCGAAACTTGCCATGCCATGCGCGCGCACAGCTTGCGCGCAGCGTGCTGATTCTGTCGACAGCGAGGCTAGCGAAACTTCTCCTGCCATGGCGTGCGCGCAGCGTGCTGACTCTGTCGACAGTGAGGCTAGCGAAATTTGTCTTGCCATGGCGTGCGCGCAGCTTGCGCAGCGTGCGCGCAGCCTGTGCGCAGCGTGCGCGCAGCTTGCGCATTCGGTCGACAGTGAGGCTAGCGAAACTTGTCCTGCCGTGGCCTGCGCGCAGCCTTCGCGCAGCATGCGCGCAGCATGTGCGCAGCATGCCGGCAGCCTAGTTCCAGATTTTTTCAAATGTCGACAGAATTTTTCAAACCTTGTCAAACCCCATTTTTATTGAAATTTCCTCGCACAATAAGCTCCCCATAAGTAGTCTATGATTTTTAGGACCTTCTCCAAGTTACAAAACTAAAAAATTCCTCCCGGATTTGTTTTAATGATTTTTTCAATTTTACGACTTCTAAAAATAATAAAAAATACTTCCCGACTTCAAATATTTATGAAACTTTTTCCCATCAGAGATTGCATGTTTCTTAGTATCCCTGCAAAAAATCACGTCCAAATACCTTGTATTGAATTATTTAGAGCCCATTATGACTCCTCGCGCATAGGTGATGTCTCTTCCTGTCAAAGGGCTAAATGCATAAAATGCTATATAGGGGGGTGTGTGTTGCCTGCATATGCATGGCAGCCCATGCCCTCCTAGCTGCAGCCCCCTTCCCCCACGCCACACCCATGTCATGTTGCCTCGATATGTTGCCTCGGTATTATGGGTTTGGTGTCGGGGTCGGGGGGCTGCCACCCATGGCGGTGGTGGCCGGAATCCGGCCGCCGCCACCACGCCGCCGCCATGGGTGAGGGGGAAAAAAAAAGGCGTGGAAAGTTGCGAAATGGGGTTGTCTAGGCTTTTTTTTGGCATGGAAGAGCATGGAGTGCTAGGAACTCCTTCTCAAATGCGCGGGCATGTCGACCACAACCTCATTTCGCAACAACAACCACCCGTGTGGGGTGGCGGTGGGTGGATAGTCGCGGATTGGGGCTTGCCAAGCCAATGTTTTCAAAAAAATTCATCAAAATTAAAAACAAATGTTTTGTTGCCTTCGGATTTGTGGGCGAGCGGTGAGTCGGAGTGGAGCCGGTAAAGTTTAACCTCGGTGTGCATGGTTGTTTTTAGAAACTCAATCCAATGCCGGGGACGTTGAAAGTGACGCTCTTATGAGTTGCAAACCCGCAAGATTTAAAGAACCTTTTCAAAAAAATTTCAAACCAACAAGATTTAAAAACAGAAATTTTCATCAAAATGAAAAACAAATGTTTTGTTGCCTTCGGACTAGTGGGCGAGCGGCGAGTCGGAGCGGAGCCGGTAAAGTTTAACCTCGGTGTGCACGGTTGTTTTTAGAAACTCAATCCAATACCGGGGACGTTGAAAGTGACGCTCTTATGAGTTGCAAACCCACTAGATTTAAAGAACCTTTTCAAAACAATTTCAAACCAACAAGATTTAAACCAACAAAATTAAAAACAAATGTTTCGTTGCAAACAAATTGTGGGCGAGCGGCGAGTCGGAGTGGAGCCGGTAAAGTTTAACCTCGGTGTGCACGGTTGTTTTTAGAAACTCAATCCAATACCGGGGACGTTGAAAGTGACGCTCTTATGAGTTGCAAACCCACAAGATTTTAAAAACTTTTTGAAAATGTTTCTTCTAAATGACACATTTTGATCCTTGGCAAGTGCTCAATCTGTAACTATCCAATCACCGCCACACCACACCGGTCGGGAGTGTGTGAATGGTGTGCTTCCCGGGTTTGGCATAGACAATCTTTCGCATCGACAATCTTTTGCATGCGAGGGAATGTCTATGCCAACCCCGGGAAGCACACCATTCACCCACTAGTTGTGGGCGACGATGGGTTGGCTTCAAGTGAACTTTTGCTTGGGGTTGTCTTCGGTATGCTTTTGTGTTGGGAGTACGGCCACCAAACCTTCTCAATGCACGGGTATGTCGAGGATGGCTTTTGGCGGGGTTGATGAAGAAGCTGCCCAATTCTCGGCCACACGAACACATGGTGACGATGCGTTGGCTTCAAGTGAGCTTTAGCTTGGGGTTGTCTTCGGTATGCTTTTGTGTTGGGAGTACGGCCACCAAACCTTCTCAATGCACGGGTATGTCGAGGATGGCTTTCGGCGGAGTTGATGAAGAAGCTAGGGAATTGTTGGCCACTCTCACACGTGTGGGGGTAGGTTGGCTTTGAAAGAA
>NW_028276878.1:407500-410000 GCF_965620075.1 Prunus avium
CCTGTGCGCAGCGTGCGCGCTGCTCAGCCTGTCGACAGAAATTTTCGAAACTTGTCCTGCCATGCGCGCGCGCAGCGTGCGCACAGCATGCCGGCAGCGTGCGCGCAGCATGCCGGCAGCGTGTGCGCAGCGTGCGCGCTTGGGAGCCTGGCCGCAGAATTTTTCGAAACTTGCAATGCCATGCGCGCGCACAGCGTGCGCACAGCATGCCGGCAGCGTGCGCACAGCATGCCGGCAGCGTGTGCGCAGCGTGCGCGCTTGGGAGCCTGTCGACAGAATTTTTCGAAACTTGCCATGCCATGCGCGCGCACAGCTTGCGCGCAGCGTGTGCACAGCATGCCGGCAGCGTGCGCACAGCATGCCGGCAGCGTGTGCGCAGCGTGCGCGCTTGGCAGCCTGTCGACAGAATTTTTCGAAACTTGCCATGCCATGCGCGCGCACAGCTTGCGCGCAGCGTGTGCACAGCATGCCGGCAGCGTGCGCGCAGCCTGTGCGCAGCGTGCGCGCAGCTTGCGCATTCGGTCGACAGTGAGGCTAGCGAAACTTGTCCTGCCGTGGCCTGCGCGCAGCCTTCGCGCAGCATGCGCGCAGCATGTGCGCAGCATGCCGGCAGCCTAGTTCCAGATTTTTTCAAATGTCGACAGAATTTTTCAAACCTTGTCAAACCCCATTTTTATTGAAATTTCCTCGCACAATAAGCTCCCCATAAGTAGTCTATGATTTTTAGGACCTTCTCCAAGTTACAAAACTAAAAAATTCCTCCCGGATTTGTTTTAATGATTTTTTCAATTTTACGACTTCTAAAAATAATAAAAAATACTTCCCGACTTCAAATATTTATGAAACTTTTTCCCATCAGAGATTGCATGTTTCTTAGTATCCCTGCAAAAAATCACGTCCAAATACCTTGTATTGAATTATTTAGAGCCCATTATGACTCCTCGCGCATAGGTGATGTCTCTTCCTGTCAAAGGGCTAAATGCATAAAATGCTATATAGGGGGGTGTGTGTTGCCTGCATATGCATGGCAGCCCATGCCCTCCTAGCTGCAGCCCCCTTCCCCCACGCCACACCCATGTCATGTTGCCTCGATATGTTGCCTCGGTATTATGGGTTTGGTGTCGGGGTCGGGGGGCTGCCACCCATGGCGGTGGTGGCCGGAATCCGGCCGCCGCCACCACGCCGCCGCCATGGGTGAGGGGGAAAAAAAAAGGCGTGGAAAGTTGCGAAATGGGGTTGTCTAGGCTTTTTTTTGGCATGGAAGAGCATGGAGTGCTAGGAACTCCTTCTCAAATGCGCGGGCATGTCGACCACAACCTCATTTCGCAACAACAACCACCCGTGTGGGGTGGCGGTGGGTGGATAGTCGCGGATTGGGGCTTGCCAAGCCAATGTTTTCAAAAAAATTCATCAAAATTAAAAACAAATGTTTTGTTGCCTTCGGATTTGTGGGCGAGCGGTGAGTCGGAGTGGAGCCGGTAAAGTTTAACCTCGGTGTGCATGGTTGTTTTTAGAAACTCAATCCAATGCCGGGGACGTTGAAAGTGACGCTCTTATGAGTTGCAAACCCGCAAGATTTAAAGAACCTTTTCAAAAAAATTTCAAACCAACAAGATTTAAAAACAGAAATTTTCATCAAAATGAAAAACAAATGTTTTGTTGCCTTCGGACTAGTGGGCGAGCGGCGAGTCGGAGCGGAGCCGGTAAAGTTTAACCTCGGTGTGCACGGTTGTTTTTAGAAACTCAATCCAATACCGGGGACGTTGAAAGTGACGCTCTTATGAGTTTCAAACCCACTAGATTTAAAGAACCTTTTCAAAACAATTTCAAACCAACAAGATTTAAACCAACAAAATTAAAAACAAATGTTTCGTTGCAAACAAATTGTGGGCGAGCGGCGAGTCGGAGTGGAGCCGGTAAAGTTTAACCTCGGTGTGCACGGTTGTTTTTAGAAACTCAATCCAATACCGGGGACGTTGAAAGTGACGCTCTTATGAGTTGCAAACCCACAAGATTTTAAAAACTTTTTGAAAATGTTTCTTCTAAATGACACATTTTGATCCTTGGCAAGTGCTCAATCTGTAACTATCCAATCACCGCCACACCACACCGGTCGGGAGTGTGTGAATGGTGTGCTTCCCGGGTTTGGCATAGACAATCTTTCGCATCGACAATCTTTTGCATGCGAGGGAATGTCTATGCCAACCCCGGGAAGCACACCATTCACCCACTAGTTGTGGGCGACGATGGGTTGGCTTCAAGTGAACTTTTGCTTGGGGTTGTCTTCGGTATGCTTTTGTGTTGGGAGTACGGCCACCAAACCTTCTCAATGCACGGGTATGTCGAGGATGGCTTTTGGCGGGGTTGATGAAGAAGCTGCCCAATTCTCGGCCACACGAACACATGGTGACGATGCGTTGGCTTCAAGTGAGCTTTAGCTTGGGGTTGTCTTCGGTATGCTTTTGTGTTGGGAGTACGGCCACCAAACCTTCTCAATGCA
>NW_028276878.1:430000-432500 GCF_965620075.1 Prunus avium
CTGCCATGCGCGCGCGCAGCTTGCGCGCGGCGTGCGCGCAGCATGCCGGCAGCCTGCGCGCAGCATGCCGGCAGCCTGCGCGCAGCATGCCGGCAGCCTGTGCGCAGCGTGCGCGCTGCTCAGCCTGTCGACAGAAATTTTCGAAACTTGTCCTGCCATGCGCGCGCGCAGCGTGCGCACAGCATGCCGGCAGCGTGCGCGCAGCATGCCGGCAGCGTGTGCGCAGCGTGCGCGCTTGGGAGCCTGGCCGCAGAATTTTTCGAAACTTGCAATGCCATGCGCGCGCACAGCGTGCGCACAGCATGCCGGCAGCGTGCGCACAGCATGCCGGCAGCGTGTGCGCAGCGTGCGCGCTTGGGAGCCTGTCGACAGAATTTTTCGAAACTTGCCATGCCATGCGCGCGCACAGCTTGCGCGCAGCGTGTGCACAGCATGCCGGCAGCGTGCGCACAGCATGCCGGCAGCGTGTGCGCAGCGTGCGCGCTTGGCAGCCTGTCGACAGAATTTTTCGAAACTTGCCATGCCATGCGCGCGCACAGCTTGCGCGCAGCGTGTGCACAGCATGCCGGCAGCGTGCGCACAACATGTCGGCAGCGTGCGCGCTCGGGAGCCTGTCGACAGAATTTTTCGAAACTTGCCATGCCATGCGCGCGCACAGCTTGCGCGCAGCGTGCTGATTCTGTCGACAGCGAGGCTAGCGAAACTTCTCCTGCCATGGCGTGCGCGCAGCGTGCTGACTCTGTCGACAGTGAGGCTAGCGAAATTTGTCTTGCCATGGCGTGCGCGCAGCTTGCGCAGCGTGCGCGCAGCCTGTGCGCAGCGTGCGCGCAGCTTGCGCATTCGGTCGACAGTGAGGCTAGCGAAACTTGTCCTGCCGTGGCCTGCGCGCAGCCTTCGCGCAGCATGCGCGCAGCATGTGCGCAGCATGCCGGCAGCCTAGTTCCAGATTTTTTCAAATGTCGACAGAATTTTTCAAACCTTGTCAAACCCCATTTTTATTGAAATTTCCTCGCACAATAAGCTCCCCATAAGTAGTCTATGATTTTTAGGACCTTCTCCAAGTTACAAAACTAAAAAATTCCTCCCGGATTTGTTTTAATGATTTTTTCAATTTTACGACTTCTAAAAATAATAAAAAATACTTCCCGACTTCAAATATTTATGAAACTTTTTCCCATCAGAGATTGCATGTTTCTTAGTATCCCTGCAAAAAATCACGTCCAAATACCTTGTATTGAATTATTTAGAGCCCATTATGACTCCTCGCGCATAGGTGATGTCTCTTCCTGTCAAAGGGCTAAATGCATAAAATGCTATATAGGGGGGTGTGTGTTGCCTGCATATGCATGGCAGCCCATGCCCTCCTAGCTGCAGCCCCCTTCCCCCACGCCACACCCATGTCATGTTGCCTCGATATGTTGCCTCGGTATTATGGGTTTGGTGTCGGGGTCGGGGGGCTGCCACCCATGGCGGTGGTGGCCGGAATCCGGCCGCCGCCACCACGCCGCCGCCATGGGTGAGGGGGAAAAAAAAAGGCGTGGAAAGTTGCGAAATGGGGTTGTCTAGGCTTTTTTTTGGCATGGAAGAGCATGGAGTGCTAGGAACTCCTTCTCAAATGCGCGGGCATGTCGACCACAACCTCATTTCGCAACAACAACCACCCGTGTGGGGTGGCGGTGGGTGGATAGTCGCGGATTGGGGCTTGCCAAGCCAATGTTTTCAAAAAAATTCATCAAAATTAAAAACAAATGTTTTGTTGCCTTCGGATTTGTGGGCGAGCGGTGAGTCGGAGTGGAGCCGGTAAAGTTTAACCTCGGTGTGCATGGTTGTTTTTAGAAACTCAATCCAATGCCGGGGACGTTGAAAGTGACGCTCTTATGAGTTGCAAACCCGCAAGATTTAAAGAACCTTTTCAAAAAAATTTCAAACCAACAAGATTTAAAAACAGAAATTTTCATCAAAATGAAAAACAAATGTTTTGTTGCCTTCGGACTAGTGGGCGAGCGGCGAGTCGGAGCGGAGCCGGTAAAGTTTAACCTCGGTGTGCACGGTTGTTTTTAGAAACTCAATCCAATACCGGGGACGTTGAAAGTGACGCTCTTATGAGTTGCAAACCCACTAGATTTAAAGAACCTTTTCAAAACAATTTCAAACCAACAAGATTTAAACCAACAAAATTAAAAACAAATGTTTCGTTGCAAACAAATTGTGGGCGAGCGGCGAGTCGGAGTGGAGCCGGTAAAGTTTAACCTCGGTGTGCACGGTTGTTTTTAGAAACTCAATCCAATACCGGGGACGTTGAAAGTGACGCTCTTATGAGTTGCAAACCCACAAGATTTTAAAAACTTTTTGAAAATGTTTCTTCTAAATGACACATTTTGATCCTTGGCAAGTGCTCAATCTGTAACTATCCAATCACCGCCACACCACACCGGTCGGGAGTGTGTGAATGGTGTGCTTCCCGGGTTTGGCATAGACAATCTTTCGCATCGACAATCTT
>NW_028276878.1:452500-455000 GCF_965620075.1 Prunus avium
GCCTACCATGGCGTAAAAATGTCGACAGAATTTTTCGACATTTGAATAATGGGGTTTGACAAGGTTTGAAAAATTCAATAAAAATGGTAGGCTTGAATGTCGACAAAGTGACGCGAAGCGGAAGCCTACCATGGCGTAAAAATGTCGACAGAATTTTTCGGACCTTGTCCTGCCATGGGCTGCGCGCAGCATGCCGGCAGTCTGTGCGCAGCGTGCGCACAGCATGTCGGCAGCGTGCGCGCTGCTGAGCCTGTCGACAGAAATTTTCGAAACTTGTCCTGCCATGCGCGCGCGCAGCTTGCGCGCGGCGTGCGCGCAGCATGCCGGCAGCCTGCGCGCAGCATGCCGGCAGCCTGCGCGCAGCATGCCGGCAGCCTGTGCGCAGCGTGCGCGCTGCTCAGCCTGTCGACAGAAATTTTCGAAACTTGTCCTGCCATGCGCGCGCGCAGCGTGCGCACAGCATGCCGGCAGCGTGCGCGCAGCATGCCGGCAGCGTGTGCGCAGCGTGCGCGCTTGGGAGCCTGGCCGCAGAATTTTTCGAAACTTGCAATGCCATGCGCGCGCACAGCGTGCGCACAGCATGCCGGCAGCGTGCGCGCAGCATGCCGGCAGCGTGTGCGCAGCGTGCGCGCTTGGGAGCCTGTCGACAGAATTTTTCGAAACTTGCCATGCCATGCGCGCGCACAGCTTGCGCGCAGCGTGTGCACAGCATGCCGGCAGCGTGCGCACAGCATGCCGGCAGCGTGTGCGCAGCGTGCGCGCTTGGCAGCCTGTCGACAGAATTTTTCGAAACTTGCCATGCCATGCGCGCGCACAGCTTGCGCGCAGCGTGTGCACAGCATGCCGGCAGCGTGCGCACAACATGTCGATAGCGTGCGCGCTCGGGAGCCTGTCGACAGAATTTTTCGAAACTTGCCATGCCATGCGCGCGCACAGCTTGCGCGCAGCGTGCTGATTCTGTCGACAGCGAGGCTAGCGAAACTTCTCCTGCCATGGCGTGCGCGCAGCGTGCTGACTCTGTCGACAGTGAGGCTAGCGAAATTTGTCTTGCCATGGCGTGCGCGCAGCTTGCGCAGCGTGCGCGCAGCCTGTGCGCAGCGTGCGCGCAGCTTGCGCATTCGGTCGACAGTGAGGCTAGCGAAACTTGTCCTGCCGTGGCCTGCGCGCAGCCTTCGCGCAGCATGCGCGCAGCATGTGCGCAGCATGCCGGCAGCCTAGTTCCAGATTTTTTCAAATGTCGACAGAATTTTTCAAACCTTGTCAAACCCCATTTTTATTGAAATTTCCTCGCACAATAAGCTCCCCATAAGTAGTCTATGATTTTTAGGACCTTCTCCAAGTTACAAAACTAAAAAATTCCTCCCGGATTTGTTTTAATGATTTTTTCAATTTTACGACTTCTAAAAATAATAAAAAATACTTCCCGACTTCAAATATTTATGAAACTTTTTCCCATCAGAGATTGCATGTTTCTTAGTATCCCTGCAAAAAATCACGTCCAAATACCTTGTATTGAATTATTTAGAGCCCATTATGACTCCTCGCGCATAGGTGATGTCTCTTCCTGTCAAAGGGCTAAATGCATAAAATGCTATATAGGGGGGTGTGTGTTGCCTGCATATGCATGGCAGCCCATGCCCTCCTAGCTGCAGCCCCCTTCCCCCACGCCACACCCATGTCATGTTGCCTCGATATGTTGCCTCGGTATTATGGGTTTGGTGTCGGGGTCGGGGGGCTGCCACCCATGGCGGTGGTGGCCGGAATCCGGCCGCCGCCACCACGCCGCCGCCATGGGTGAGGGGGAAAAAAAAAGGCGTGGAAAGTTGCGAAATGGGGTTGTCTAGGCTTTTTTTTGGCATGGAAGAGCATGGAGTGCTAGGAACTCCTTCTCAAATGCGCGGGCATGTCGACCACAACCTCATTTCGCAACAACAACCACCCGTGTGGGGTGGCGGTGGGTGGATAGTCGCGGATTGGGGCTTGCCAAGCCAATGTTTTCAAAAAAATTCATCAAAATTAAAAACAAATGTTTTGTTGCCTTCGGATTTGTGGGCGAGCGGTGAGTCGGAGTGGAGCCGGTAAAGTTTAACCTCGGTGTGCATGGTTGTTTTTAGAAACTCAATCCAATGCCGGGGACGTTGAAAGTGACGCTCTTATGAGTTGCAAACCCGCAAGATTTAAAGAACCTTTTCAAAAAAATTTCAAACCAACAAGATTTAAAAACAGAAATTTTCATCAAAATGAAAAACAAATGTTTTGTTGCCTTCGGACTAGTGGGCGAGCGGCGAGTCGGAGCGGAGCCGGTAAAGTTTAACCTCGGTGTGCACGGTTGTTTTTAGAAACTCAATCCAATACCGGGGACGTTGAAAGTGACGCTCTTATGAGTTGCAAACCCACTAGATTTAAAGAACCTTTTCAAAACAATTTCAAACCAACAAGATTTAAACCAACAAAATTAAAAACAAATGTTTCGTTGCAAACAAATTGTGGGCGAGCGGCG
>NW_028276878.1:475000-477500 GCF_965620075.1 Prunus avium
ACTTGCCATGCCATGCGCGCGCACAGCTTGCGCGCAGCGTGTGCACAGCATGCCGGCAGCGTGCGCACAGCATGCCGGCAGCGTGTGCGCAGCGTGCGCGCTTGGCAGCCTGTCGACAGAATTTTTCGAAACTTGCCATGCCATGCGCGCGCACAGCTTGCGCGCAGCGTGTGCACAGCATGCCGGCAGCGTGCGCACAACATGTCGGCAGCGTGCGCGCTCGGGAGCCTGTCGACAGAATTTTTCGAAACTTGCCATGCCATGCGCGCGCACAGCTTGCGCGCAGCGTGCTGATTCTGTCGACAGCGAGGCTAGCGAAACTTCTCCTGCCATGGCGTGCGCGCAGCGTGCTGACTCTGTCGACAGTGAGGCTAGCGAAATTTGTCTTGCCATGGCGTGCGCGCAGCTTGCGCAGCGTGCGCGCAGCCTGTGCGCAGCGTGCGCGCAGCTTGCGCATTCGGTCGACAGTGAGGCTAGCGAAACTTGTCCTGCCGTGGCCTGCGCGCAGCCTTCGCGCAGCATGCGCGCAGCATGTGCGCAGCATGCCGGCAGCCTAGTTCCAGATTTTTTCAAATGTCGACAGAATTTTTCAAACCTTGTCAAACCCCATTTTTATTGAAATTTCCTCGCACAATAAGCTCCCCATAAGTAGTCTATGATTTTTAGGACCTTCTCCAAGTTACAAAACTAAAAAATTCCTCCCGGATTTGTTTTAATGATTTTTTCAATTTTACGACTTCTAAAAATAATAAAAAATACTTCCCGACTTCAAATATTTATGAAACTTTTTCCCATCAGAGATTGCATGTTTCTTAGTATCCCTGCAAAAAATCACGTCCAAATACCTTGTATTGAATTATTTAGAGCCCATTATGACTCCTCGCGCATAGGTGATGTCTCTTCCTGTCAAAGGGCTAAATGCATAAAATGCTATATAGGGGGGTGTGTGTTGCCTGCATATGCATGGCAGCCCATGCCCTCCTAGCTGCAGCCCCCTTCCCCCACGCCACACCCATGTCATGTTGCCTCGATATGTTGCCTCGGTATTATGGGTTTGGTGTCGGGGTCGGGGGGCTGCCACCCATGGCGGTGGTGGCCGGAATCCGGCCGCCGCCACCACGCCGCCGCCATGGGTGAGGGGGAAAAAAAAAGGCGTGGAAAGTTGCGAAATGGGGTTGTCTAGGCTTTTTTTTGGCATGGAAGAGCATGGAGTGCTAGGAACTCCTTCTCAAATGCGCGGGCATGTCGACCACAACCTCATTTCGCAACAACAACCACCCGTGTGGGGTGGCGGTGGGTGGATAGTCGCGGATTGGGGCTTGCCAAGCCAATGTTTTCAAAAAAATTCATCAAAATTAAAAACAAATGTTTTGTTGCCTTCGGATTTGTGGGCGAGCGGTGAGTCGGAGTGGAGCCGGTAAAGTTTAACCTCGGTGTGCATGGTTGTTTTTAGAAACTCAATCCAATGCCGGGGACGTTGAAAGTGACGCTCTTATGAGTTGCAAACCCGCAAGATTTAAAGAACCTTTTCAAAAAAATTTCAAACCAACAAGATTTAAAAACAGAAATTTTCATCAAAATGAAAAACAAATGTTTTGTTGCCTTCGGACTAGTGGGCGAGCGGCGAGTCGGAGCGGAGCCGGTAAAGTTTAACCTCGGTGTGCACGGTTGTTTTTAGAAACTCAATCCAATACCGGGGACGTTGAAAGTGACGCTCTTATGAGTTGCAAACCCACTAGATTTAAAGAACCTTTTCAAAACAATTTCAAACCAACAAGATTTAAACCAACAAAATTAAAAACAAATGTTTCGTTGCAAACAAATTGTGGGCGAGCGGCGAGTCGGAGTGGAGCCGGTAAAGTTTAACCTCGGTGTGCACGGTTGTTTTTAGAAACTCAATCCAATACCGGGGACGTTGAAAGTGACGCTCTTATGAGTTGCAAACCCACAAGATTTTAAAAACTTTTTGAAAATGTTTCTTCTAAATGACACATTTTGATCCTTGGCAAGTGCTCAATCTGTAACTATCCAATCACCGCCACACCACACCGGTCGGGAGTGTGTGAATGGTGTGCTTCCCGGGTTTGGCATAGACAATCTTTCGCATCGACAATCTTTTGCATGCGAGGGAATGTCTATGCCAACCCCGGGAAGCACACCATTCACCCACTAGTTGTGGGCGACGATGGGTTGGCTTCAAGTGAACTTTTGCTTGGGGTTGTCTTCGGTATGCTTTTGTGTTGGGAGTACGGCCACCAAACCTTCTCAATGCACGGGTATGTCGAGGATGGCTTTTGGCGGGGTTGATGAAGAAGCTGCCCAATTCTCGGCCACACGAACACATGGTGACGATGCGTTGGCTTCAAGTGAGCTTTAGCTTGGGGTTGTCTTCGGTATGCTTTTGTGTTGGGAGTACGGCCACCAAACCTTCTCAATGCACGGGTATGTCGAGGATGGCTTTCGGCGGAGTTGATGAAGAAGCTAGGGAATTGTTGGCCAC
>NW_028276878.1:497500-500000 GCF_965620075.1 Prunus avium
AGCATGCCGGCAGCCTGCGCGCAGCATGCCGGCAGCCTGTGCGCAGCGTGCGCGCTGCTCAGCCTGTCGACAGAAATTTTCGAAACTTGTCCTGCCATGCGCGCGCGCAGCGTGCGCACAGCATGCCGGCAGCGTGCGCGCAGCATGCCGGCAGCGTGTGCGCAGCGTGCGCGCTTGGGAGCCTGGCCGCAGAATTTTTCGAAACTTGCAATGCCATGCGCGCGCACAGCGTGCGCACAGCATGCCGGCAGCGTGCGCGCAGCATGCCGGCAGCGTGTGCGCAGCGTGCGCGCTTGGGAGCCTGTCGACAGAATTTTTCGAAACTTGCCATGCCATGCGCGCGCACAGCTTGCGCGCAGCGTGTGCACAGCATGCCGGCAGCGTGCGCACAGCATGCCGGCAGCGTGTGCGCAGCGTGCGCGCTTGGCAGCCTGTCGACAGAATTTTTCGAAACTTGCCATGCCATGCGCGCGCACAGCTTGCGCGCAGCGTGTGCACAGCATGCCGGCAGCGTGCGCACAACATGTCGGCAGCGTGCGCGCTCGGGAGCCTGTCGACAGAATTTTTCGAAACTTGCCATGCCATGCGCGCGCACAGCTTGCGCGCAGCGTGCTGATTCTGTCGACAGCGAGGCTAGCGAAACTTCTCCTGCCATGGCGTGCGCGCAGCGTGCTGACTCTGTCGACAGTGAGGCTAGCGAAATTTGTCTTGCCATGGCGTGCGCGCAGCTTGCGCATTCGGTCGACAGTGAGGCTAGCGAAACTTGTCCTGCCGTGGCCTGCGCGCAGCCTTCGCGCAGCATGCGCGCAGCATGTGCGCAGCATGCCGGCAGCCTAGTTCCAGATTTTTTCAAATGTCGACAGAATTTTTCAAACCTTGTCAAACCCCATTTTTATTGAAATTTCCTCGCACAATAAGCTCCCCATAAGTAGTCTATGATTTTTAGGACCTTCTCCAAGTTACAAAACTAAAAAATTCCTCCCGGATTTGTTTTAATGATTTTTTCAATTTTACGACTTCTAAAAATAATAAAAAATACTTCCCGACTTCAAATATTTATGAAACTTTTTCCCATCAGAGATTGCATGTTTCTTAGTATCCCTGCAAAAAATCACGTCCAAATACCTTGTATTGAATTATTTAGAGCCCATTATGACTCCTCGCGCATAGGTGATGTCTCTTCCTGTCAAAGGGCTAAATGCATAAAATGCTATATAGGGGGGTGTGTGTTGCCTGCATATGCATGGCAGCCCATGCCCTCCTAGCTGCAGCCCCCTTCCCCCACGCCACACCCATGTCATGTTGCCTCGATATGTTGCCTCGGTATTATGGGTTTGGTGTCGGGGTCGGGGGGCTGCCACCCATGGCGGTGGTGGCCGGAATCCGGCCGCCGCCACCACGCCGCCGCCATGGGTGAGGGGGAAAAAAAAAGGCGTGGAAAGTTGCGAAATGGGGTTGTCTAGGCTTTTTTTTGGCATGGAAGAGCATGGAGTGCTAGGAACTCCTTCTCAAATGCGCGGGCATGTCGACCACAACCTCATTTCGCAACAACAACCACCCGTGTGGGGTGGCGGTGGGTGGATAGTCGCGGATTGGGGCTTGCCAAGCCAATGTTTTCAAAAAAATTCATCAAAATTAAAAACAAATGTTTTGTTGCCTTCGGATTTGTGGGCGAGCGGTGAGTCGGAGTGGAGCCGGTAAAGTTTAACCTCGGTGTGCATGGTTGTTTTTAGAAACTCAATCCAATGCCGGGGACGTTGAAAGTGACGCTCTTATGAGTTGCAAACCCGCAAGATTTAAAGAACCTTTTCAAAAAAATTTCAAACCAACAAGATTTAAAAACAGAAATTTTCATCAAAATGAAAAACAAATGTTTTGTTGCCTTCGGACTAGTGGGCGAGCGGCGAGTCGGAGCGGAGCCGGTAAAGTTTAACCTCGGTGTGCACGGTTGTTTTTAGAAACTCAATCCAATACCGGGGACGTTGAAAGTGACGCTCTTATGAGTTGCAAACCCACTAGATTTAAAGAACCTTTTCAAAACAATTTCAAACCAACAAGATTTAAACCAACAAAATTAAAAACAAATGTTTCGTTGCAAACAAATTGTGGGCGAGCGGCGAGTCGGAGTGGAGCCGGTAAAGTTTAACCTCGGTGTGCACGGTTGTTTTTAGAAACTCAATCCAATACCGGGGACGTTGAAAGTGACGCTCTTATGAGTTGCAAACCCACAAGATTTTAAAAACTTTTTGAAAATGTTTCTTCTAAATGACACATTTTGATCCTTGGCAAGTGCTCAATCTGTAACTATCCAATCACCGCCACACCACACCGGTCGGGAGTGTGTGAATGGTGTGCTTCCCGGGTTTGGCATAGACAATCTTTCGCATCGACAATCTTTTGCATGCGAGGGAATGTCTATGCCAACCCCGGGAAGCACACCATTCACCCACTAGTTGTGGGCGACGATGGGTTGGCTTCAAGTGAACTTTTGCTTGGGGTT
>NW_028276878.1:520000-522500 GCF_965620075.1 Prunus avium
CAAAGTGACGCGAAGCGGAAGCCTACCATGGCGTAAAAATGTCGACAGAATTTTTCGGACCTTGTCCTGCCATGGGCTGCGCGCAGCATGCCGGCAGTCTGTGCGCAGCGTGCGCACAGCATGTCGGCAGCGTGCGCGCTGCTGAGCCTGTCGACAGAAATTTTCGAAACTTGTCCTGCCATGCGCGCGCGCAGCTTGCGCGCGGCGTGCGCGCAGCATGCCGGCAGCCTGCGCGCAGCATGCCGGCAGCCTGCGCGCAGCATGCCGGCAGCCTGTGCGCAGCGTGCGCGCTGCTCAGCCTGTCGACAGAAATTTTCGAAACTTGTCCTGCCATGCGCGCGCGCAGCGTGCGCACAGCATGCCGGCAGCGTGCGCGCAGCATGCCGGCAGCGTGTGCGCAGCGTGCGCGCTTGGGAGCCTGGCCGCAGAATTTTTCGAAACTTGCAATGCCATGCGCGCGCACAGCGTGCGCACAGCATGCCGGCAGCGTGCGCGCAGCATGCCGGCAGCGTGTGCGCAGCGTGCGCGCTTGGGAGCCTGTCGACAGAATTTTTCGAAACTTGCCATGCCATGCGCGCGCACAGCTTGCGCGCAGCGTGTGCACAGCATGCCGGCAGCGTGCGCACAGCATGCCGGCAGCGTGTGCGCAGCGTGCGCGCTTGGCAGCCTGTCGACAGAATTTTTCGAAACTTGCCATGCCATGCGCGCGCACAGCTTGCGCGCAGCGTGTGCACAGCATGCCGGCAGCGTGCGCACAACATGTCGGCAGCGTGCGCGCTCGGGAGCCTGTCGACAGAATTTTTCGAAACTTGCCATGCCATGCGCGCGCACAGCTTGCGCGCAGCGTGCTGATTCTGTCGACAGCGAGGCTAGCGAAACTTCTCCTGCCATGGCGTGCGCGCAGCGTGCTGACTCTGTCGACAGTGAGGCTAGCGAAATTTGTCTTGCCATGGCGTGCGCGCAGCTTGCGCAGCGTGCGCGCAGCCTGTGCGCAGCGTGCGCGCAGCTTGCGCATTCGGTCGACAGTGAGGCTAGCGAAACTTGTCCTGCCGTGGCCTGCGCGCAGCCTTCGCGCAGCATGCGCGCAGCATGTGCGCAGCATGCCGGCAGCCTAGTTCCAGATTTTTTCAAATGTCGACAGAATTTTTCAAACCTTGTCAAACCCCATTTTTATTGAAATTTCCTCGCACAATAAGCTCCCCATAAGTAGTCTATGATTTTTAGGACCTTCTCCAAGTTACAAAACTAAAAAATTCCTCCCGGATTTGTTTTAATGATTTTTTCAATTTTACGACTTCTAAAAATAATAAAAAATACTTCCCGACTTCAAATATTTATGAAACTTTTTCCCATCAGAGATTGCATGTTTCTTAGTATCCCTGCAAAAAATCACGTCCAAATACCTTGTATTGAATTATTTAGAGCCCATTATGACTCCTCGCGCATAGGTGATGTCTCTTCCTGTCAAAGGGCTAAATGCATAAAATGCTATATAGGGGGGTGTGTGTTGCCTGCATATGCATGGCAGCCCATGCCCTCCTAGCTGCAGCCCCCTTCCCCCACGCCACACCCATGTCATGTTGCCTCGATATGTTGCCTCGGTATTATGGGTTTGGTGTCGGGGTCGGGGGGCTGCCACCCATGGCGGTGGTGGCCGGAATCCGGCCGCCGCCACCACGCCGCCGCCATGGGTGAGGGGGAAAAAAAAAGGCGTGGAAAGTTGCGAAATGGGGTTGTCTAGGCTTTTTTTTGGCATGGAAGAGCATGGAGTGCTAGGAACTCCTTCTCAAATGCGCGGGCATGTCGACCACAACCTCATTTCGCAACAACAACCACCCGTGTGGGGTGGCGGTGGGTGGATAGTCGCGGATTGGGGCTTGCCAAGCCAATGTTTTCAAAAAAATTCATCAAAATTAAAAACAAATGTTTTGTTGCCTTCGGATTTGTGGGCGAGCGGTGAGTCGGAGTGGAGCCGGTAAAGTTTAACCTCGGTGTGCATGGTTGTTTTTAGAAACTCAATCCAATGCCGGGGACGTTGAAAGTGACGCTCTTATGAGTTGCAAACCCGCAAGATTTAAAGAACCTTTTCAAAAAAATTTCAAACCAACAAGATTTAAAAACAGAAATTTTCATCAAAATGAAAAACAAATGTTTTGTTGCCTTCGGACTAGTGGGCGAGCGGCGAGTCGGAGCGGAGCCGGTAAAGTTTAACCTCGGTGTGCACGGTTGTTTTTAGAAACTCAATCCAATACCGGGGACGTTGAAAGTGACGCTCTTATGAGTTGCAAACCCACTAGATTTAAAGAACCTTTTCAAAACAATTTCAAACCAACAAGATTTAAACCAACAAAATTAAAAACAAATGTTTCGTTGCAAACAAATTGTGGGCGAGCGGCGAGTCGGAGTGGAGCCGGTAAAGTTTAACCTCGGTGTGCACGGTTGTTTTTAGAAACTCAATCCAATACCGGGGACGTTGAAAGTGACGCTCTTATGAGTTGCA
>NW_028276878.1:542500-545000 GCF_965620075.1 Prunus avium
CGAGTAAGTGAGGCTAGGCGAGGCTAAGGATGGCTTGCCTCGCCTTGCCTTGGCATGCCGTGCCCATGATGTGGCCTTGACCAAGCCATGCGTTGCCTTCGCCTTGGCATGCTGTGGCCTTGCCTTGCCTTGCCTCGCCATGCGATGCATTCCGACAAAGTGATGCAAAGCGGAAGCCTACCATGGCGTAAAAATGTCGACAGAATTTTTCGACATTTGAATAATGGGGTTTGACAAGGTTTGAAAAATTCAATAAAAATGGTAGGCTTGAATGTCGACAAAGTGACGCGAAGCGGAAGCCTACCATGGCGTAAAAATGTCGACAGAATTTTTCGGACCTTGTCCTGCCATGGGCTGCGCGCAGCATGCCGGCAGTCTGTGCGCAGCGTGCGCACAGCATGTCGGCAGCGTGCGCGCTGCTGAGCCTGTCGACAGAAATTTTCGAAACTTGTCCTGCCATGCGCGCGCGCAGCTTGCGCGCGGCGCGCGCGCAGCTTGCGCGCGGCGTGCGCGCAGCATGCCGGCAGCCTGCGCGCAGCATGCCGGCAGCCTGCGCGCAGCATGCCGGCAGCCTGTGCGCAGCGTGCGCGCTGCTCAGCCTGTCGACAGAAATTTTCGAAACTTGTCCTGCCATGCGCGCGCGCAGCGTGCGCACAGCATGCCGGCAGCGTGCGCGCAGCATGCCGGCAGCGTGTGCGCTTGGGAGCCTGGCCGCAGAATTTTTCGAAACTTGCAATGCCATGCGCGCGCACAGCGTGCGCACAGCATGCCGGCAGCGTGCGCGCAGCATGCCGGCAGCGTGTGCGCAGCGTGCGCGCTTGGGAGCCTGTCGACAGAATTTTTCGAAACTTGCCATGCCATGCGCGCGCACAGCTTGCGCGCAGCGTGTGCACAGCATGCCGGCAGCGTGCGCACAGCATGCCGGCAGCGTGTGCGCAGCGTGCGCGCTTGGCAGCCTGTCGACAGAATTTTTCGAAACTTGCCATGCCATGCGCGCGCACAGCTTGCGCGCAGCGTGTGCACAGCATGCCGGCAGCGTGCGCACAACATGTCGGCAGCGTGCGCGCTCGGGAGCCTGTCGACAGAATTTTTCGAAACTTGCCATGCCATGCGCGCGCACAGCTTGCGCGCAGCGTGCTGATTCTGTCGACAGCGAGGCTAGCGAAACTTCTCCTGCCATGGCGTGCGCGCAGCGTGCTGACTCTGTCGACAGTGAGGCTAGCGAAATTTGTCTTGCCATGGCGTGCGCGCAGCTTGCGCAGCGTGCGCGCAGCCTGTGCGCAGCGTGCGCGCAGCTTGCGCATTCGGTCGACAGTGAGGCTAGCGAAACTTGTCCTGCCGTGGCCTGCGCGCAGCCTTCGCGCAGCATGCGCGCAGCATGTGCGCAGCATGCCGGCAGCCTAGTTCCAGATTTTTTCAAATGTCGACAGAATTTTTCAAACCTTGTCAAACCCCATTTTTATTGAAATTTCCTCGCACAATAAGCTCCCCATAAGTAGTCTATGATTTTTAGGACCTTCTCCAAGTTACAAAACTAAAAAATTCCTCCCGGATTTGTTTTAATGATTTTTTCAATTTTACGACTTCTAAAAATAATAAAAAATACTTCCCGACTTCAAATATTTATGAAACTTTTTCCCATCAGAGATTGCATGTTTCTTAGTATCCCTGCAAAAAATCACGTCCAAATACCTTGTATTGAATTATTTAGAGCCCATTATGACTCCTCGCGCATAGGTGATGTCTCTTCCTGTCAAAGGGCTAAATGCATAAAATGCTATATAGGGGGGTGTGTGTTGCCTGCATATGCATGGCAGCCCATGCCCTCCTAGCTGCAGCCCCCTTCCCCCACGCCACACCCATGTCATGTTGCCTCGATATGTTGCCTCGGTATTATGGGTTTGGTGTCGGGGTCGGGGGGCTGCCACCCATGGCGGTGGTGGCCGGAATCCGGCCGCCGCCACCACGCCGCCGCCATGGGTGAGGGGGAAAAAAAAAGGCGTGGAAAGTTGCGAAATGGGGTTGTCTAGGCTTTTTTTTGGCATGGAAGAGCATGGAGTGCTAGGAACTCCTTCTCAAATGCGCGGGCATGTCGACCACAACCTCATTTCGCAACAACAACCACCCGTGTGGGGTGGCGGTGGGTGGATAGTCGCGGATTGGGGCTTGCCAAGCCAATGTTTTCAAAAAAATTCATCAAAATTAAAAACAAATGTTTTGTTGCCTTCGGATTTGTGGGCGAGCGGTGAGTCGGAGTGGAGCCGGTAAAGTTTAACCTCGGTGTGCATGGTTGTTTTTAGAAACTCAATCCAATGCCGGGGACGTTGAAAGTGACGCTCTTATGAGTTGCAAACCCGCAAGATTTAAAGAACCTTTTCAAAAAAATTTCAAACCAACAAGATTTAAAAACAGAAATTTTCATCAAAATGAAAAACAAATGTTTTGTTGCCTTCGGACTAGTGGGCGAGCGGCGAGTCGGAGCGGAGCCGGTAAAGTTTAA
>NW_028276878.1:555000-557500 GCF_965620075.1 Prunus avium
GCGCGCACAGCTTGCGCGCAGCGTGCTGATTCTGTCGACAGCGAGGCTAGCGAAACTTCTCCTGCCATGGCGTGCGCGCAGCGTGCTGACTCTGTCGACAGTGAGGCTAGCGAAATTTGTCTTGCCATGGCGTGCGCGCAGCTTGCGCAGCGTGCGCGCAGCCTGTGCGCAGCGTGCGCGCAGCTTGCGCATTCGGTCGACAGTGAGGCTAGCGAAACTTGTCCTGCCGTGGCCTGCGCGCAGCCTTCGCGCAGCATGCGCGCAGCATGTGCGCAGCATGCCGGCAGCCTAGTTCCAGATTTTTTCAAATGTCGACAGAATTTTTCAAACCTTGTCAAACCCCATTTTTATTGAAATTTCCTCGCACAATAAGCTCCCCATAAGTAGTCTATGATTTTTAGGACCTTCTCCAAGTTACAAAACTAAAAAATTCCTCCCGGATTTGTTTTAATGATTTTTTCAATTTTACGACTTCTAAAAATAATAAAAAATACTTCCCGACTTCAAATATTTATGAAACTTTTTCCCATCAGAGATTGCATGTTTCTTAGTATCCCTGCAAAAAATCACGTCCAAATACCTTGTATTGAATTATTTAGAGCCCATTATGACTCCTCGCGCATAGGTGATGTCTCTTCCTGTCAAAGGGCTAAATGCATAAAATGCTATATAGGGGGGTGTGTGTTGCCTGCATATGCATGGCAGCCCATGCCCTCCTAGCTGCAGCCCCCTTCCCCCACGCCACACCCATGTCATGTTGCCTCGATATGTTGCCTCGGTATTATGGGTTTGGTGTCGGGGTCGGGGGGCTGCCACCCATGGCGGTGGTGGCCGGAATCCGGCCGCCGCCACCACGCCGCCGCCATGGGTGAGGGGGAAAAAAAAAGGCGTGGAAAGTTGCGAAATGGGGTTGTCTAGGCTTTTTTTTGGCATGGAAGAGCATGGAGTGCTAGGAACTCCTTCTCAAATGCGCGGGCATGTCGACCACAACCTCATTTCGCAACAACAACCACCCGTGTGGGGTGGCGGTGGGTGGATAGTCGCGGATTGGGGCTTGCCAAGCCAATGTTTTCAAAAAAATTCATCAAAATTAAAAACAAATGTTTTGTTGCCTTCGGATTTGTGGGCGAGCGGTGAGTCGGAGTGGAGCCGGTAAAGTTTAACCTCGGTGTGCATGGTTGTTTTTAGAAACTCAATCCAATGCCGGGGACGTTGAAAGTGACGCTCTTATGAGTTGCAAACCCGCAAGATTTAAAGAACCTTTTCAAAAAAATTTCAAACCAACAAGATTTAAAAACAGAAATTTTCATCAAAATGAAAAACAAATGTTTTGTTGCCTTCGGACTAGTGGGCGAGCGGCGAGTCGGAGCGGAGCCGGTAAAGTTTAACCTCGGTGTGCACGGTTGTTTTTAGAAACTCAATCCAATACCGGGGACGTTGAAAGTGACGCTCTTATGAGTTGCAAACCCACTAGATTTAAAGAACCTTTTCAAAACAATTTCAAACCAACAAGATTTAAACCAACAAAATTAAAAACAAATGTTTCGTTGCAAACAAATTGTGGGCGAGCGGCGAGTCGGAGTGGAGCCGGTAAAGTTTAACCTCGGTGTGCACGGTTGTTTTTAGAAACTCAATCCAATACCGGGGACGTTGAAAGTGACGCTCTTATGAGTTGCAAACCCACAAGATTTTAAAAACTTTTTGAAAATGTTTCTTCTAAATGACACATTTTGATCCTTGGCAAGTGCTCAATCTGTAACTATCCAATCACCGCCACACCACACCGGTCGGGAGTGTGTGAATGGTGTGCTTCCCGGGTTTGGCATAGACAATCTTTCGCATCGACAATCTTTTGCATGCGAGGGAATGTCTATGCCAACCCCGGGAAGCACACCATTCACCCACTAGTTGTGGGCGACGATGGGTTGGCTTCAAGTGAACTTTTGCTTGGGGTTGTCTTCGGTATGCTTTTGTGTTGGGAGTACGGCCACCAAACCTTCTCAATGCACGGGTATGTCGAGGATGGCTTTTGGCGGGGTTGATGAAGAAGCTGCCCAATTCTCGGCCACACGAACACATGGTGACGATGCGTTGGCTTCAAGTGAGCTTTAGCTTGGGGTTGTCTTCGGTATGCTTTTGTGTTGGGAGTACGGCCACCAAACCTTCTCAATGCACGGGTATGTCGAGGATGGCTTTCGGCGGAGTTGATGAAGAAGCTAGGGAATTGTTGGCCACTCTCACACGTGTGGGGGTAGGTTGGCTTTGAAAGAAGCTATCCAATCCTCTGAGTGTGCGGTTGAGCTATGATTAGGATTGTCTAGGCATTGCTTGTGTGTGCAAGGTGCGAGCCCAATGCACGAGCAAGTCGAGGATGACAATCTTAAGAGTAGCAATGATGCCACAAAATATCGGTTGCCTTCGGAGTAGTGGGTGAGCGGCGAGTCGGAGTGGAGCCGGTAAAGTTTAACCTCGGTGTGCACGGTTGTTTTTAGAAACTCAA
>NW_028276878.1:577500-580000 GCF_965620075.1 Prunus avium
AGAATTTTTCGAAACTTGCCATGCCATGCGCGCGCACAGCTTGCGCGCAGCGTGTGCACAGCATGCCGGCAGCGTGCGCACAGCATGCCGGCAGCGTGTGCGCAGCGTGCGCGCTTGGCAGCCTGTCGACAGAATTTTTCGAAACTTGCCATGCCATGCGCGCGCACAGCTTGCGCGCAGCGTGTGCACAGCATGCCGGCAGCGTGCGCACAACATGTCGGCAGCGTGCGCGCTCGGGAGCCTGTCGACAGAATTTTTCGAAACTTGCCATGCCATGCGCGCGCACAGCTTGCGCGCAGCGTGCTGATTCTGTCGACAGCGAGGCTAGCGAAACTTCTCCTGCCATGGCGTGCGCGCAGCGTGCTGACTCTGTCGACAGTGAGGCTAGCGAAATTTGTCTTGCCATGGCGTGCGCGCAGCTTGCGCAGCGTGCGCGCAGCTTGCGCATTCGGTCGACAGTGAGGCTAGCGAAACTTGTCCTGCCGTGGCCTGCGCGCAGCCTTCGCGCAGCATGCGCGCAGCATGTGCGCAGCATGCCGGCAGCCTAGTTCCAGATTTTTTCAAATGTCGACAGAATTTTTCAAACCTTGTCAAACCCCATTTTTATTGAAATTTCCTCGCACAATAAGCTCCCCATAAGTAGTCTATGATTTTTAGGACCTTCTCCAAGTTACAAAACTAAAAAATTCCTCCCGGATTTGTTTTAATGATTTTTTCAATTTTACGACTTCTAAAAATAATAAAAAATACTTCCCGACTTCAAATATTTATGAAACTTTTTCCCATCAGAGATTGCATGTTTCTTAGTATCCCTGCAAAAAATCACGTCCAAATACCTTGTATTGAATTATTTAGAGCCCATTATGACTCCTCGCGCATAGGTGATGTCTCTTCCTGTCAAAGGGCTAAATGCATAAAATGCTATATAGGGGGGTGTGTGTTGCCTGCATATGCATGGCAGCCCATGCCCTCCTAGCTGCAGCCCCCTTCCCCCACGCCACACCCATGTCATGTTGCCTCGATATGTTGCCTCGGTATTATGGGTTTGGTGTCGGGGTCGGGGGGCTGCCACCCATGGCGGTGGTGGCCGGAATCCGGCCGCCGCCACCACGCCGCCGCCATGGGTGAGGGGGAAAAAAAAAGGCGTGGAAAGTTGCGAAATGGGGTTGTCTAGGCTTTTTTTTGGCATGGAAGAGCATGGAGTGCTAGGAACTCCTTCTCAAATGCGCGGGCATGTCGACCACAACCTCATTTCGCAACAACAACCACCCGTGTGGGGTGGCGGTGGGTGGATAGTCGCGGATTGGGGCTTGCCAAGCCAATGTTTTCAAAAAAATTCATCAAAATTAAAAACAAATGTTTTGTTGCCTTCGGATTTGTGGGCGAGCGGTGAGTCGGAGTGGAGCCGGTAAAGTTTAACCTCGGTGTGCATGGTTGTTTTTAGAAACTCAATCCAATGCCGGGGACGTTGAAAGTGACGCTCTTATGAGTTGCAAACCCGCAAGATTTAAAGAACCTTTTCAAAAAAATTTCAAACCAACAAGATTTAAAAACAGAAATTTTCATCAAAATGAAAAACAAATGTTTTGTTGCCTTCGGACTAGTGGGCGAGCGGCGAGTCGGAGCGGAGCCGGTAAAGTTTAACCTCGGTGTGCACGGTTGTTTTTAGAAACTCAATCCAATACCGGGGACGTTGAAAGTGACGCTCTTATGAGTTGCAAACCCACTAGATTTAAAGAACCTTTTCAAAACAATTTCAAACCAACAAGATTTAAACCAACAAAATTAAAAACAAATGTTTCGTTGCAAACAAATTGTGGGCGAGCGGCGAGTCGGAGTGGAGCCGGTAAAGTTTAACCTCGGTGTGCACGGTTGTTTTTAGAAACTCAATCCAATACCGGGGACGTTGAAAGTGACGCTCTTATGAGTTGCAAACCCACAAGATTTTAAAAACTTTTTGAAAATGTTTCTTCTAAATGACACATTTT
Organism: Prunus avium; assembly: GCF_965620075.1. NCBI lineage: Eukaryota > Viridiplantae > Streptophyta > Magnoliopsida > Rosales > Rosaceae > Prunus > Prunus avium. The sequence continues at coordinate 579,489 of NW_028276878.1, forward strand.
GATCCTTGGCAAGTGCTCAATCTGTAACTATCCAATCACCGCCACACCACACCGGTCGGGAGTGTGTGAATGGTGTGCTTCCCGGGTTTGGCATAGACAATCTTTCGCATCGACAATCTTTTGCATGCGAGGGAATGTCTATGCCAACCCCGGGAAGCACACCATTCACCCACTAGTTGTGGGCGACGATGGGTTGGCTTCAAGTGAACTTTTGCTTGGGGTTGTCTTCGGTATGCTTTTGTGTTGGGAGTACGGCCACCAAACCTTCTCAATGCACGGGTATGTCGAGGATGGCTTTTGGCGGGGTTGATGAAGAAGCTGCCCAATTCTCGGCCACACGAACACATGGTGACGATGCGTTGGCTTCAAGTGAGCTTTAGCTTGGGGTTGTCTTCGGTATGCTTTTGTGTTGGGAGTACGGCCACCAAACCTTCTCAATGCACGGGTATGTCGAGGATGGCTTTCGGCGGAGTTGATGAAGAAGCTAGGGAATTGTTGGCCACTCTCACACG
>NW_028276878.1:600000-602500 GCF_965620075.1 Prunus avium
ATTTTCGAAACTTGTCCTGCCATGCGCGCGCGCAGCGTGCGCACAGCATGCCGGCAGCGTGCGCGCAGCATGCCGGCAGCGTGTGCGCAGCGTGCGCGCTTGGGAGCCTGGCCGCAGAATTTTTCGAAACTTGCAATGCCATGCGCGCGCACAGCGTGCGCACAGCATGCCGGCAGCGTGCGCGCAGCATGCCGGCAGCGTGTGCGCAGCGTGCGCGCTTGGGAGCCTGTCGACAGAATTTTTCGAAACTTGCCATGCCATGCGCGCGCACAGCTTGCGCGCAGCGTGTGCACAGCATGCCGGCAGCGTGCGCACAGCATGCCGGCAGCGTGTGCGCAGCGTGCGCGCTTGGCAGCCTGTCGACAGAATTTTTCGAAACTTGCCATGCCATGCGCGCGCACAGCTTGCGCGCAGCGTGTGCACAGCATGCCGGCAGCGTGCGCACAACATGTCGGCAGCGTGCGCGCTCGGGAGCCTGTCGACAGAATTTTTCGAAACTTGCCATGCCATGCGCGCGCACAGCTTGCGCGCAGCGTGCTGATTCTGTCGACAGCGAGGCTAGCGAAACTTCTCCTGCCATGGCGTGCGCGCAGCGTGCTGACTCTGTCGACAGTGAGGCTAGCGAAATTTGTCTTGCCATGGCGTGCGCGCAGCTTGCGCAGCGTGCGCGCAGCCTGTGCGCAGCGTGCGCGCAGCTTGCGCATTCGGTCGACAGTGAGGCTAGCGAAACTTGTCCTGCCGTGGCCTGCGCGCAGCCTTCGCGCAGCATGCGCGCAGCATGTGCGCAGCATGCCGGCAGCCTAGTTCCAGATTTTTTCAAATGTCGACAGAATTTTTCAAACCTTGTCAAACCCCATTTTTATTGAAATTTCCTCGCACAATAAGCTCCCCATAAGTAGTCTATGATTTTTAGGACCTTCTCCAAGTTACAAAACTAAAAAATTCCTCCCGGATTTGTTTTAATGATTTTTTCAATTTTACGACTTCTAAAAATAATAAAAAATACTTCCCGACTTCAAATATTTATGAAACTTTTTCCCATCAGAGATTGCATGTTTCTTAGTATCCCTGCAAAAAATCACGTCCAAATACCTTGTATTGAATTATTTAGAGCCCATTATGACTCCTCGCGCATAGGTGATGTCTCTTCCTGTCAAAGGGCTAAATGCATAAAATGCTATATAGGGGGGTGTGTGTTGCCTGCATATGCATGGCAGCCCATGCCCTCCTAGCTGCAGCCCCCTTCCCCCACGCCACACCCATGTCATGTTGCCTCGATATGTTGCCTCGGTATTATGGGTTTGGTGTCGGGGTCGGGGGGCTGCCACCCATGGCGGTGGTGGCCGGAATCCGGCCGCCGCCACCACGCCGCCGCCATGGGTGAGGGGGAAAAAAAAAGGCGTGGAAAGTTGCGAAATGGGGTTGTCTAGGCTTTTTTTTGGCATGGAAGAGCATGGAGTGCTAGGAACTCCTTCTCAAATGCGCGGGCATGTCGACCACAACCTCATTTCGCAACAACAACCACCCGTGTGGGGTGGCGGTGGGTGGATAGTCGCGGATTGGGGCTTGCCAAGCCAATGTTTTCAAAAAAATTCATCAAAATTAAAAACAAATGTTTTGTTGCCTTCGGATTTGTGGGCGAGCGGTGAGTCGGAGTGGAGCCGGTAAAGTTTAACCTCGGTGTGCATGGTTGTTTTTAGAAACTCAATCCAATGCCGGGGACGTTGAAAGTGACGCTCTTATGAGTTGCAAACCCGCAAGATTTAAAGAACCTTTTCAAAAAAATTTCAAACCAACAAGATTTAAAAACAGAAATTTTCATCAAAATGAAAAACAAATGTTTTGTTGCCTTCGGACTAGTGGGCGAGCGGCGAGTCGGAGCGGAGCCGGTAAAGTTTAACCTCGGTGTGCACGGTTGTTTTTAGAAACTCAATCCAATACCGGGGACGTTGAAAGTGACGCTCTTATGAGTTGCAAACCCACTAGATTTAAAGAACCTTTTCAAAACAATTTCAAACCAACAAGATTTAAACCAACAAAATTAAAAACAAATGTTTCGTTGCAAACAAATTGTGGGCGAGCGGCGAGTCGGAGTGGAGCCGGTAAAGTTTAACCTCGGTGTGCACGGTTGTTTTTAGAAACTCAATCCAATACCGGGGACGTTGAAAGTGATGCTCTTATGAGTTGCAAACCCACAAGATTTTAAAAACTTTTTGAAAATGTTTCTTCTAAATGACACATTTTGATCCTTGGCAAGTGCTCAATCTGTAACTATCCAATCACCGCCACACCACACCGGTCGGGAGTGTGTGAATGGTGTGCTTCCCGGGTTTGGCATAGACAATCTTTCGCATCGACAATCTTTTGCATGCGAGGGAATGTCTATGCCAACCCCGGGAAGCACACCATTCACCCACTAGTTGTGGGCGACGATGGGTTGGCTTCAAGTGAACTTTTGCTTGGGGTTGTCTTCGGTATGCTTTTGTGTTGGGAGTACGGC
>NW_028276878.1:622500-625000 GCF_965620075.1 Prunus avium
TGTGCGCAGCGTGCGCACAGCATGTCGGCAGCGTGCGCGCTGCTGAGCCTGTCGACAGAAATTTTCGAAACTTGTCCTGCCATGCGCGCGCGCAGCTTGCGCGCGGCGTGCGCGCAGCATGCCGGCAGCCTGCGCGCAGCATGCCGGCAGCCTGTGCGCAGCGTGCGCGCTGCTCAGCCTGTCGACAGAAATTTTCGAAACTTGTCCTGCCATGCGCGCGCGCAGCGTGCGCGCTTGGGAGCCTGGCCGCAGAATTTTTCGAAACTTGCAATGCCATGCGCGCGCACAGCGTGCGCACAGCATGCCGGCAGCGTGCGCGCAGCATGCCGGCAGCGTGTGCGCAGCGTGCGCGCTTGGGAGCCTGTCGACAGAATTTTTCGAAACTTGCCATGCCATGCGCGCGCACAGCTTGCGCGCAGCGTGTGCACAGCATGCCGGCAGCGTGCGCACAGCATGCCGGCAGCGTGTGCGCAGCGTGCGCGCTTGGCAGCCTGTCGACAGAATTTTTCGAAACTTGCCATGCCATGCGCGCGCACAGCTTGCGCGCAGCGTGTGCACAGCATGCCGGCAGCGTGCGCACAACATGTCGGCAGCGTGCGCGCTCGGGAGCCTGTCGACAGAATTTTTCGAAACTTGCCATGCCATGCGCGCGCACAGCTTGCGCGCAGCGTGCTGATTCTGTCGACAGCGAGGCTAGCGAAACTTCTCCTGCCATGGCGTGCGCGCAGCGTGCTGACTCTGTCGACAGTGAGGCTAGCGAAATTTGTCTTGCCATGGCGTGCGCGCAGCTTGCGCAGCGTGCGCGCAGCCTGTGCGCAGCGTGCGCGCAGCTTGCGCATTCGGTCGACAGTGAGGCTAGCGAAACTTGTCCTGCCGTGGCCTGCGCGCAGCCTTCGCGCAGCATGCGCGCAGCATGTGCGCAGCATGCCGGCAGCCTAGTTCCAGATTTTTTCAAATGTCGACAGAATTTTTCAAACCTTGTCAAACCCCATTTTTATTTAAATTTCCTCGCACAATAAGCTCCCCATAAGTAGTCTATGATTTTTAGGACCTTCTCCAAGTTACAAAACTAAAAAATTCCTCCCGGATTTGTTTTAATGATTTTTTCAATTTTACGACTTCTAAAAATAATAAAAAATACTTCCCGACTTCAAATATTTATGAAACTTTTTCCCATCAGAGATTGCATGTTTCTTAGTATCCCTGCAAAAAATCACGTCCAAATACCTTGTATTGAATTATTTAGAGCCCATTATGACTCCTCGCGCATAGGTGATGTCTCTTCCTGTCAAAGGGCTAAATGCATAAAATGCTATATAGGGGGGTGTGTGTTGCCTGCATATGCATGGCAGCCCATGCCCTCCTAGCTGCAGCCCCCTTCCCCCACGCCACACCCATGTCATGTTGCCTCGATATGTTGCCTCGGTATTATGGGTTTGGTGTCGGGGTCGGGGGGCTGCCACCCATGGCGGTGGTGGCCGGAATCCGGCCGCCGCCACCACGCCGCCGCCATGGGTGAGGGGGAAAAAAAAAGGCGTGGAAAGTTGCGAAATGGGGTTGTCTAGGCTTTTTTTTGGCATGGAAGAGCATGGAGTGCTAGGAACTCCTTCTCAAATGCGCGGGCATGTCGACCACAACCTCATTTCGCAACAACAACCACCCGTGTGGGGTGGCGGTGGGTGGATAGTCGCGGATTGGGGCTTGCCAAGCCAATGTTTTCAAAAAAATTCATCAAAATTAAAAACAAATGTTTTGTTGCCTTCGGATTTGTGGGCGAGCGGTGAGTCGGAGTGGAGCCGGTAAAGTTTAACCTCGGTGTGCATGGTTGTTTTTAGAAACTCAATCCAATGCCGGGGACGTTGAAAGTGACGCTCTTATGAGTTGCAAACCCGCAAGATTTAAAGAACCTTTTCAAAAAAATTTCAAACCAACAAGATTTAAAAACAGAAATTTTCATCAAAATGAAAAACAAATGTTTTGTTGCCTTCGGACTAGTGGGCGAGCGGCGAGTCGGAGCGGAGCCGGTAAAGTTTAACCTCGGTGTGCACGGTTGTTTTTAGAAACTCAATCCAATACCGGGGACGTTGAAAGTGACGCTCTTATGAGTTGCAAACCCACTAGATTTAAAGAACCTTTTCAAAACAATTTCAAACCAACAAGATTTAAACCAACAAAATTAAAAACAAATGTTTCGTTGCAAACAAATTGTGGGCGAGCGGCGAGTCGGAGTGGAGCCGGTAAAGTTTAACCTCGGTGTGCACGGTTGTTTTTAGAAACTCAATCCAATACCGGGGACGTTGAAAGTGACGCTCTTATGAGTTGCAAACCCACAAGATTTTAAAAACTTTTTGAAAATGTTTCTTCTAAATGACACATTTTGATCCTTGGCAAGTGCTCAATCTGTAACTATCCAATCACCGCCACACCACACCGGTCGGGAGTGTGTGAATGGTGTGCTTCCCGGGTTTGGCATAGACAATCTTTCGCATCGACAATCTTT
>NW_028276878.1:645000-647500 GCF_965620075.1 Prunus avium
TGACAAGGTTTGAAAAATTCAATAAAAATGGTAGGCTTGAATGTCGACAAAGTGACGCGAAGCGGAAGCCTACCATGGCGTAAAAATGTCGACAGAATTTTTCGGACCTTGTCCTGCCATGGGCTGCGCGCAGCATGCCGGCAGTCTGTGCGCAGCGTGCGCACAGCATGTCGGCAGCGTGCGCGCTGCTGAGCCTGTCGACAGAAATTTTCGAAACTTGTCCTGCCATGCGCGCGCGCAGCTTGCGCGCGGCGTGCGCGCAGCATGCCGGCAGCCTGCGCGCAGCATGCCGGCAGCCTGCGCGCAGCATGCCGGCAGCCTGTGCGCAGCGTGCGCGCTGCTCAGCCTGTCGACAGAAATTTTCGAAACTTGTCCTGCCATGCGCGCGCGCAGCGTGCGCACAGCATGCCGGCAGCGTGCGCGCAGCATGCCGGCAGCGTGTGCGCAGCGTGCGCGCTTGGGAGCCTGGCCGCAGAATTTTTCGAAACTTGCAATGCCATGCGCGCGCACAGCGTGCGCACAGCATGCCGGCAGCGTGCGCGCAGCATGCCGGCAGCGTGTGCGCTTGGGAGCCTGTCGACAGAATTTTTCGAAACTTGCCATGCCATGCGCGCGCACAGCTTGCGCGCAGCGTGTGCACAGCATGCCGGCAGCGTGCGCACAGCATGCCGGCAGCGTGTGCGCAGCGTGCGCGCTTGGCAGCCTGTCGACAGAATTTTTCGAAACTTGCCATGCCATGCGCGCGCACAGCTTGCGCGCAGCGTGTGCACAGCATGCCGGCAGCGTGCGCACAACATGTCGGCAGCGTGCGCGCTCGGGAGCCTGTCGACAGAATTTTTCGAAACTTGCCATGCCATGCGCGCGCACAGCTTGCGCGCAGCGTGCTGATTCTGTCGACAGCGAGGCTAGCGAAACTTCTCCTGCCATGGCGTGCGCGCAGCGTGCTGACTCTGTCGACAGTGAGGCTAGCGAAATTTGTCTTGCCATGGCGTGCGCGCAGCTTGCGCAGCGTGCGCGCAGCCTGTGCGCAGCGTGCGCGCAGCTTGCGCATTCGGTCGACAGTGAGGCTAGCGAAACTTGTCCTGCCGTGGCCTGCGCGCAGCCTTCGCGCAGCATGCGCGCAGCATGTGCGCAGCATGCCGGCAGCCTAGTTCCAGATTTTTTCAAATGTCGACAGAATTTTTCAAACCTTGTCAAACCCCATTTTTATTGAAATTTCCTCGCACAATAAGCTCCCCATAAGTAGTCTATGATTTTTAGGACCTTCTCCAAGTTACAAAACTAAAAAATTCCTCCCGGATTTGTTTTAATGATTTTTTCAATTTTACGACTTCTAAAAATAATAAAAAATACTTCCCGACTTCAAATATTTATGAAACTTTTTCCCATCAGAGATTGCATGTTTCTTAGTATCCCTGCAAAAAATCACGTCCAAATACCTTGTATTGAATTATTTAGAGCCCATTATGACTCCTCGCGCATAGGTGATGTCTCTTCCTGTCAAAGGGCTAAATGCATAAAATGCTATATAGGGGGGTGTGTGTTGCCTGCATATGCATGGCAGCCCATGCCCTCCTAGCTGCAGCCCCCTTCCCCCACGCCACACCCATGTCATGTTGCCTCGATATGTTGCCTCGGTATTATGGGTTTGGTGTCGGGGTCGGGGGGCTGCCACCCATGGCGGTGGTGGCCGGAATCCGGCCGCCGCCACCACGCCGCCGCCATGGGTGAGGGGGAAAAAAAAAGGCGTGGAAAGTTGCGAAATGGGGTTGTCTAGGCTTTTTTTTGGCATGGAAGAGCATGGAGTGCTAGGAACTCCTTCTCAAATGCGCGGGCATGTCGACCACAACCTCATTTCGCAACAACAACCACCCGTGTGGGGTGGCGGTGGGTGGATAGTCGCGGATTGGGGCTTGCCAAGCCAATGTTTTCAAAAAAATTCATCAAAATTAAAAACAAATGTTTTGTTGCCTTCGGATTTGTGGGCGAGCGGTGAGTCGGAGTGGAGCCGGTAAAGTTTAACCTCGGTGTGCATGGTTGTTTTTAGAAACTCAATCCAATGCCGGGGACGTTGAAAGTGACGCTCTTATGAGTTGCAAACCCGCAAGATTTAAAGAACCTTTTCAAAAAAATTTCAAACCAACAAGATTTAAAAACAGAAATTTTCATCAAAATGAAAAACAAATGTTTTGTTGCCTTCGGACTAGTGGGCGAGCGGCGAGTCGGAGCGGAGCCGGTAAAGTTTAACCTCGGTGTGCACGGTTGTTTTTAGAAACTCAATCCAATACCGGGGACGTTGAAAGTGACGCTCTTATGAGTTGCAAACCCACTAGATTTAAAGAACCTTTTCAAAACAATTTCAAACCAACAAGATTTAAACCAACAAAATTAAAAACAAATGTTTCGTTGCAAACAAATTGTGGGCGAGCGGCGAGTCGGAGTGGAGCCGGTAAAGTTTAACCTCGGTGTGCACGGTTGTTTTTAGAAACTCAATCCAATA
>NW_028276878.1:667500-670000 GCF_965620075.1 Prunus avium
GCCTTGCCTTGGCATTGCGCATCATCCAAGGCATTCCGAGTAAGTGAGGCTAGGCGAGGCTAAGGATGGCTTGCCTCGCCTTGCCTTGGCATGCCGTGCCCATGATGTGGCCTTGACCAAGCCATGCGTTGCCTTCGCCTTGGCATGCTGTGGCCTTGCCTTGCCTTGCCTCGCCATGCGATGCATTCCGACAAAGTGATGCAAAGCGGAAGCCTACCATGGCGTAAAAATGTCGACAGAATTTTTCGACATTTGAATAATGGGGTTTGACAAGGTTTGAAAAATTCAATAAAAATGGTAGGCTTGAATGTCGACAAAGTGACGCGAAGCGGAAGCCTACCATGGCGTAAAAATGTCGACAGAATTTTTCGGACCTTGTCCTGCCATGGGCTGCGCGCAGCATGCCGGCAGTCTGTGCGCAGCGTGCGCACAGCATGTCGGCAGCGTGCGCGCTGCTGAGCCTGTCGACAGAAATTTTCGAAACTTGTCCTGCCATGCGCGCGCGCAGCTTGCGCGCGGCGTGCGCGCAGCATGCCGGCAGCCTGCGCGCAGCATGCCGGCAGCCTGCGCGCAGCATGCCGGCAGCCTGTGCGCAGCGTGCGCGCTGCTCAGCCTGTCGACAGAAATTTTCGAAACTTGTCCTGCCATGCGCGCGCGCAGCGTGCGCACAGCATGCCGGCAGCGTGCGCGCAGCATGCCGGCAGCGTGTGCGCAGCGTGCGCGCTTGGGAGCCTGGCCGCAGAATTTTTCGAAACTTGCAATGCCATGCGCGCGCACAGCGTGCGCACAGCATGCCGGCAGCGTGCGCGCAGCATGCCGGCAGCGTGTGCGCAGCGTGCGCGCTTGGGAGCCTGTCGACAGAATTTTTCGAAACTTGCCATGCCATGCGCGCGCACAGCTTGCGCGCAGCGTGTGCACAGCATGCCGGCAGCGTGCGCACAACATGTCGGCAGCGTGCGCGCTCGGGAGCCTGTCGACAGAATTTTTCGAAACTTGCCATGCCATGCGCGCGCACAGCTTGCGCGCAGCGTGCTGATTCTGTCGACAGCGAGGCTAGCGAAACTTCTCCTGCCATGGCGTGCGCGCAGCGTGCTGACTCTGTCGACAGTGAGGCTAGCGAAATTTGTCTTGCCATGGCGTGCGCGCAGCTTGCGCAGCGTGCGCGCAGCCTGTGCGCAGCGTGCGCGCAGCTTGCGCATTCGGTCGACAGTGAGGCTAGCGAAACTTGTCCTGCCGTGGCCTGCGCGCAGCCTTCGCGCAGCATGCGCGCAGCATGTGCGCAGCATGCCGGCAGCCTAGTTCCAGATTTTTTCAAATGTCGACAGAATTTTTCAAACCTTGTCAAACCCCATTTTTATTGAAATTTCCTCGCACAATAAGCTCCCCATAAGTAGTCTATGATTTTTAGGACCTTCTCCAAGTTACAAAACTAAAAAATTCCTCCCGGATTTGTTTTAATGATTTTTTCAATTTTACGACTTCTAAAAATAATAAAAAATACTTCCCGACTTCAAATATTTATGAAACTTTTTCCCATCAGAGATTGCATGTTTCTTAGTATCCCTGCAAAAAATCACGTCCAAATACCTTGTATTGAATTATTTAGAGCCCATTATGACTCCTCGCGCATAGGTGATGTCTCTTCCTGTCAAAGGGCTAAATGCATAAAATGCTATATAGGGGGGTGTGTGTTGCCTGCATATGCATGGCAGCCCATGCCCTCCTAGCTGCAGCCCCCTTCCCCCACGCCACACCCATGTCATGTTGCCTCGATATGTTGCCTCGGTATTATGGGTTTGGTGTCGGGGTCGGGGGGCTGCCACCCATGGCGGTGGTGGCCGGAATCCGGCCGCCGCCACCACGCCGCCGCCATGGGTGAGGGGGAAAAAAAAAGGCGTGGAAAGTTGCGAAATGGGGTTGTCTAGGCTTTTTTTTGGCATGGAAGAGCATGGAGTGCTAGGAACTCCTTCTCAAATGCGCGGGCATGTCGACCACAACCTCATTTCGCAACAACAACCACCCGTGTGGGGTGGCGGTGGGTGGATAGTCGCGGATTGGGGCTTGCCAAGCCAATGTTTTCAAAAAAATTCATCAAAATTAAAAACAAATGTTTTGTTGCCTTCGGATTTGTGGGCGAGCGGTGAGTCGGAGTGGAGCCGGTAAAGTTTAACCTCGGTGTGCATGGTTGTTTTTAGAAACTCAATCCAATGCCGGGGACGTTGAAAGTGACGCTCTTATGAGTTGCAAACCCGCAAGATTTAAAGAACCTTTTCAAAAAAATTTCAAACCAACAAGATTTAAAAACAGAAATTTTCATCAAAATGAAAAACAAATGTTTTGTTGCCTTCGGACTAGTGGGCGAGCGGCGAGTCGGAGCGGAGCCGGTAAAGTTTAACCTCGGTGTGCACGGTTGTTTTTAGAAACTCAATCCAATACCGGGGACGTTGAAAGTGACGCTCTTATGAGTTGCAAACCCACTAGATTTAAAGAACCTTTTCAA
>NW_028276878.1:690000-692500 GCF_965620075.1 Prunus avium
AGGCATTCCGAGAAAGTAAGGTTATTGGAGGGTTCGGATGGCGTGGCTTGCCTTGCCTTGCCTTGCATTGGCATGCCATGCCCAAGTTGTGGCCTACACCAAGCCATTCAAGCCATGCCTTGCCTTGCCTTGCCTTGGCATTGCGCATCATCCAAGGCATTCCGAGTAAGTGAGGCTAGGCGAGGCTAAGGATGGCTTGCCTCGCCTTGCCTTGGCATGCCGTGCCCATGATGTGGCCTTGACCAAGCCATGCGTTGCCTTCGCCTTGGCATGCTGTGGCCTTGCCTTGCCTTGCCTCGCCATGCGATGCATTCCGACAAAGTGATGCAAAGCGGAAGCCTACCATGGCGTAAAAATGTCGACAGAATTTTTCGACATTTGAATAATGGGGTTTGACAAGGTTTGAAAAATTCAATAAAAATGGTAGGCTTGAATGTCGACAAAGTGACGCGAAGCGGAAGCCTACCATGGCGTAAAAATGTCGACAGAATTTTTCGGACCTTGTCCTGCCATGGGCTGCGCGCAGCATGCCGGCAGTCTGTGCGCAGCGTGCGCACAGCATGTCGGCAGCGTGCGCGCTGCTGAGCCTGTCGACAGAAATTTTCGAAACTTGTCCTGCCATGCGCGCGCGCAGCTTGCGCGCGGCGTGCGCGCAGCATGCCGGCAGCCTGCGCGCAGCATGCCGGCAGCCTGCGCGCAGCATGCCGGCAGCCTGTGCGCAGCGTGCGCGCTGCTCAGCCTGTCGACAGAAATTTTCGAAACTTGTCCTGCCATGCGCGCGCGCAGCGTGCGCACAGCATGCCGGCAGCGTGCGCGCAGCATGCCGGCAGCGTGTGCGCAGCGTGCGCGCTTGGGAGCCTGGCCGCAGAATTTTTCGAAACTTGCAATGCCATGCGCGCGCACAGCGTGCGCACAGCATGCCGGCAGCGTGCGCGCAGCATGCCGGCAGCGTGTGCGCAGCGTGCGCGCTTGGGAGCCTGTCGACAGAATTTTTCGAAACTTGCCATGCCATGCGCGCGCACAGCTTGCGCGCAGCGTGTGCACAGCATGCCGGCAGCGTGCGCACAACATGTCGGCAGCGTGCGCGCTCGGGAGCCTGTCGACAGAATTTTTCGAAACTTGCCATGCCATGCGCGCGCACAGCTTGCGCGCAGCGTGCTGATTCTGTCGACAGCGAGGCTAGCGAAACTTCTCCTGCCATGGCGTGCGCGCAGCGTGCTGACTCTGTCGACAGTGAGGCTAGCGAAATTTGTCTTGCCATGGCGTGCGCGCAGCTTGCGCAGCGTGCGCGCAGCCTGTGCGCAGCGTGCGCGCAGCTTGCGCATTCGGTCGACAGTGAGGCTAGCGAAACTTGTCCTGCCGTGGCCTGCGCGCAGCCTTCGCGCAGCATGCGCGCAGCATGTGCGCAGCATGCCGGCAGCCTAGTTCCAGATTTTTTCAAATGTCGACAGAATTTTTCAAACCTTGTCAAACCCCATTTTTATTGAAATTTCCTCGCACAATAAGCTCCCCATAAGTAGTCTATGATTTTTAGGACCTTCTCCAAGTTACAAAACTAAAAAATTCCTCCCGGATTTGTTTTAATGATTTTTTCAATTTTACGACTTCTAAAAATAATAAAAAATACTTCCCGACTTCAAATATTTATGAAACTTTTTCCCATCAGAGATTGCATGTTTCTTAGTATCCCTGCAAAAAATCACGTCCAAATACCTTGTATTGAATTATTTAGAGCCCATTATGACTCCTCGCGCATAGGTGATGTCTCTTCCTGTCAAAGGGCTAAATGCATAAAATGCTATATAGGGGGGTGTGTGTTGCCTGCATATGCATGGCAGCCCATGCCCTCCTAGCTGCAGCCCCCTTCCCCCACGCCACACCCATGTCATGTTGCCTCGATATGTTGCCTCGGTATTATGGGTTTGGTGTCGGGGTCGGGGGGCTGCCACCCATGGCGGTGGTGGCCGGAATCCGGCCGCCGCCACCACGCCGCCGCCATGGGTGAGGGGGAAAAAAAAAGGCGTGGAAAGTTGCGAAATGGGGTTGTCTAGGCTTTTTTTTGGCATGGAAGAGCATGGAGTGCTAGGAACTCCTTCTCAAATGCGCGGGCATGTCGACCACAACCTCATTTCGCAACAACAACCACCCGTGTGGGGTGGCGGTGGGTGGATAGTCGCGGATTGGGGCTTGCCAAGCCAATGTTTTCAAAAAAATTCATCAAAATTAAAAACAAATGTTTTGTTGCCTTCGGATTTGTGGGCGAGCGGTGAGTCGGAGTGGAGCCGGTAAAGTTTAACCTCGGTGTGCATGGTTGTTTTTAGAAACTCAATCCAATGCCGGGGACGTTGAAAGTGACGCTCTTATGAGTTGCAAACCCGCAAGATTTAAAGAACCTTTTCAAAAAAATTTCAAACCAACAAGATTTAAAAACAGAAATTTTCATCAAAATGAAAAACAAATGTTTTGTTGCCTTCGGACTAGTGGGCGAGCGGCGAGTCGG
>NW_028276878.1:702500-705000 GCF_965620075.1 Prunus avium
TAGCGAAATTTGTCTTGCCATGGCGTGCGCGCAGCTTGCGCAGCGTGCGCGCAGCCTGTGCGCAGCGTGCGCGCAGCTTGCGCATTCGGTCGACAGTGAGGCTAGCGAAACTTGTCCTGCCGTGGCCTGCGCGCAGCCTTCGCGCAGCATGCGCGCAGCATGTGCGCAGCATGCCGGCAGCCTAGTTCCAGATTTTTTCAAATGTCGACAGAATTTTTCAAACCTTGTCAAACCCCATTTTTATTGAAATTTCCTCGCACAATAAGCTCCCCATAAGTAGTCTATGATTTTTAGGACCTTCTCCAAGTTACAAAACTAAAAAATTCCTCCCGGATTTGTTTTAATGATTTTTTCAATTTTACGACTTCTAAAAATAATAAAAAATACTTCCCGACTTCAAATATTTATGAAACTTTTTCCCATCAGAGATTGCATGTTTCTTAGTATCCCTGCAAAAAATCACGTCCAAATACCTTGTATTGAATTATTTAGAGCCCATTATGACTCCTCGCGCATAGGTGATGTCTCTTCCTGTCAAAGGGCTAAATGCATAAAATGCTATATAGGGGGGTGTGTGTTGCCTGCATATGCATGGCAGCCCATGCCCTCCTAGCTGCAGCCCCCTTCCCCCACGCCACACCCATGTCATGTTGCCTCGATATGTTGCCTCGGTATTATGGGTTTGGTGTCGGGGTCGGGGGGCTGCCACCCATGGCGGTGGTGGCCGGAATCCGGCCGCCGCCATCACGCCGCCGCCATGGGTGAGGGGGAAAAAAAAAGGCGTGGAAAGTTGCGAAATGGGGTTGTCTAGGCTTTTTTTTGGCATGGAAGAGCATGGAGTGCTAGGAACTCCTTCTCAAATGCGCGGGCATGTCGACCACAACCTCATTTCGCAACAACAACCACCCGTGTGGGGTGGCGGTGGGTGGATAGTCGCGGATTGGGGCTTGCCAAGCCAATGTTTTCAAAAAAATTCATCAAAATTAAAAACAAATGTTTTGTTGCCTTCGGATTTGTGGGCGAGCGGTGAGTCGGAGTGGAGCCGGTAAAGTTTAACCTCGGTGTGCATGGTTGTTTTTAGAAACTCAATCCAATGCCGGGGACGTTGAAAGTGACGCTCTTATGAGTTGCAAACCCGCAAGATTTAAAGAACCTTTTCAAAAAAATTTCAAACCAACAAGATTTAAAAACAGAAATTTTCATCAAAATGAAAAACAAATGTTTTGTTGCCTTCGGACTAGTGGGCGAGCGGCGAGTCGGAGCGGAGCCGGTAAAGTTTAACCTCGGTGTGCACGGTTGTTTTTAGAAACTCAATCCAATACCGGGGACGTTGAAAGTGACGCTCTTATGAGTTGCAAACCCACTAGATTTAAAGAACCTTTTCAAAACAATTTCAAACCAACAAGATTTAAACCAACAAAATTAAAAACAAATGTTTCGTTGCAAACAAATTGTGGGCGAGCGGCGAGTCGGAGTGGAGCCGGTAAAGTTTAACCTCGGTGTGCACGGTTGTTTTTAGAAACTCAATCCAATACCGGGGACGTTGAAAGTGACGCTCTTATGAGTTGCAAACCCACAAGATTTTAAAAACTTTTTGAAAATGTTTCTTCTAAATGACACATTTTGATCCTTGGCAAGTGCTCAATCTGTAACTATCCAATCACCGCCACACCACACCGGTCGGGAGTGTGTGAATGGTGTGCTTCCCGGGTTTGGCATAGACAATCTTTCGCATCGACAATCTTTTGCATGCGAGGGAATGTCTATGCCAACCCCGGGAAGCACACCATTCACCCACTAGTTGTGGGCGACGATGGGTTGGCTTCAAGTGAACTTTTGCTTGGGGTTGTCTTCGGTATGCTTTTGTGTTGGGAGTACGGCCACCAAACCTTCTCAATGCACGGGTATGTCGAGGATGGCTTTTGGCGGGGTTGATGAAGAAGCTGCCCAATTCTCGGCCACACGAACACATGGTGACGATGCGTTGGCTTCAAGTGAGCTTTAGCTTGGGGTTGTCTTCGGTATGCTTTTGTGTTGGGAGTACGGCCACCAAACCTTCTCAATGCACGGGTATGTCGAGGATGGCTTTCGGCGGAGTTGATGAAGAAGCTAGGGAATTGTTGGCCACTCTCACACGTGTGGGGGTAGGTTGGCTTTGAAAGAAGCTATCCAATCCTCTGAGTGTGCGGTTGAGCTATGATTAGGATTGTCTAGGCATTGCTTGTGTGTGCAAGGTGCGAGCCCAATGCACGAGCAAGTCGAGGATGACAATCTTAAGAGTAGCAATGATGCCACAAAATATCGGTTGCCTTCGGAGTAGTGGGTGAGCGGCGAGTCGGAGTGGAGCCGGTAAAGTTTAACCTCGGTGTGCACGGTTGTTTTTAGAAACTCAACCCAATACCGGGGACGTTGAAAGTGACACTCCTACTAGTTACGAACCCACAAAATATCGGTTGCCCCAAGTCCCTGAGTGTGCGGTTGAGCTATGATTAGGATTTGT
>NW_028276878.1:712500-715000 GCF_965620075.1 Prunus avium
CACATGCCGTGCCCATTCAAGGCATTCCGAGAAAGTAAGGTTATTGGAGGGTTCGGATGGCGTGGCTTGCCTTGCCTTGCCTTGCATTGGCATGCCATGCCCAAGTTGTGGCCTACACCAAGCCATTCAAGCCATGCCTTGCCTTGCCTTGCCTTGGCATTGCGCATCATCCAAGGCATTCCGAGTAAGTGAGGCTAGGCGAGGCTAAGGATGGCTTGCCTCGCCTTGCCTTGGCATGCCGTGCCCATGATGTGGCCTTGACCAAGCCATGCGTTGCCTTCGCCTTGGCATGCTGTGGCCTTGCCTTGCCTTGCCTCGCCATGCGATGCATTCCGACAAAGTGATGCAAAGCGGAAGCCTACCATGGCGTAAAAATGTCGACAGAATTTTTCGACATTTGAATAATGGGGTTTGACAAGGTTTGAAAAATTCAATAAAAATGGTAGGCTTGAATGTCGACAAAGTGACGCGAAGCGGAAGCCTACCATGGCGTAAAAATGTCGACAGAATTTTTCGGACCTTGTCCTGCCATGGGCTGCGCGCAGCATGCCGGCAGTCTGTGCGCAGCGTGCGCACAGCATGTCGGCAGCGTGCGCGCTGCTGAGCCTGTCGACAGAAATTTTCGAAACTTGTCCTGCCATGCGCGCGCGCAGCTTGCGCGCGGCGTGCGCGCAGCATGCCGGCAGCCTGCGCGCAGCATGCCGGCAGCCTGCGCGCAGCATGCCGGCAGCCTGTGCGCAGCGTGCGCGCTGCTCAGCCTGTCGACAGAAATTTTCGAAACTTGTCCTGCCATGCGCGCGCGCAGCGTGCGCGCTTGGGAGCCTGGCCGCAGAATTTTTCGAAACTTGCAATGCCATGCGCGCGCACAGCGTGCGCACAGCATGCCGGCAGCGTGCGCGCAGCATGCCGGCAGCGTGTGCGCAGCGTGCGCGCTTGGGAGCCTGTCGACAGAATTTTTCGAAACTTGCCATGCCATGCGCGCGCACAGCTTGCGCGCAGCGTGTGCACAGCATGCCGGCAGCGTGCGCACAGCATGCCGGCAGCGTGTGCGCAGCGTGCGCGCTTGGCAGCCTGTCGACAGAATTTTTCGAAACTTGCCATGCCATGCGCGCGCACAGCTTGCGCGCAGCGTGTGCACAGCATGCCGGCAGCGTGCGCACAACATGTCGGCAGCGTGCGCGCTCGGGAGCCTGTCGACAGAATTTTTCGAAACTTGCCATGCCATGCGCGCGCACAGCTTGCGCGCAGCGTGCTGATTCTGTCGACAGCGAGGCTAGCGAAACTTCTCCTGCCATGGCGTGCGCGCAGCGTGCTGACTCTGTCGACAGTGAGGCTAGCGAAATTTGTCTTGCCATGGCGTGCGCGCAGCTTGCGCAGCGTGCGCGCAGCCTGTGCGCAGCGTGCGCGCAGCTTGCGCATTCGGTCGACAGTGAGGCTAGCGAAACTTGTCCTGCCGTGGCCTGCGCGCAGCCTTCGCGCAGCATGCGCGCAGCATGTGCGCAGCATGCCGGCAGCCTAGTTCCAGATTTTTTCAAATGTCGACAGAATTTTTCAAACCTTGTCAAACCCCATTTTTATTGAAATTTCCTCGCACAATAAGCTCCCCATAAGTAGTCTATGATTTTTAGGACCTTCTCCAAGTTACAAAACTAAAAAATTCCTCCCGGATTTGTTTTAATGATTTTTTCAATTTTACGACTTCTAAAAATAATAAAAAATACTTCCCGACTTCAAATATTTATGAAACTTTTTCCCATCAGAGATTGCATGTTTCTTAGTATCCCTGCAAAAAATCACGTCCAAATACCTTGTATTGAATTATTTAGAGCCCATTATGACTCCTCGCGCATAGGTGATGTCTCTTCCTGTCAAAGGGCTAAATGCATAAAATGCTATATAGGGGGGTGTGTGTTGCCTGCATATGCATGGCAGCCCATGCCCTCCTAGCTGCAGCCCCCTTCCCCCACGCCACACCCATGTCATGTTGCCTCGATATGTTGCCTCGGTATTATGGGTTTGGTGTCGGGGTCGGGGGGCTGCCACCCATGGCGGTGGTGGCCGGAATCCGGCCGCCGCCACCACGCCGCCGCCATGGGTGAGGGGGAAAAAAAAAGGCGTGGAAAGTTGCGAAATGGGGTTGTCTAGGCTTTTTTTTGGCATGGAAGAGCATGGAGTGCTAGGAACTCCTTCTCAAATGCGCGGGCATGTCGACCACAACCTCATTTCGCAACAACAACCACCCGTGTGGGGTGGCGGTGGGTGGATAGTCGCGGATTGGGGCTTGCCAAGCCAATGTTTTCAAAAAAATTCATCAAAATTAAAAACAAATGTTTTGTTGCCTTCGGATTTGTGGGCGAGCGGTGAGTCGGAGTGGAGCCGGTAAAGTTTAACCTCGGTGTGCATGGTTGTTTTTAGAAACTCAATCCAATGCCGGGGACGTTGAAAGTGACGCTCTTATGAGTTGCAAACCCGCAAGATTTAAAGAACCTTTTCAAAAAAA
>NW_028276878.1:725000-727500 GCF_965620075.1 Prunus avium
GCCTGTCGACAGAATTTTTCGAAACTTGCCATGCCATGCGCGCGCACAGCTTGCGCGCAGCGTGCTGATTCTGTCGACAGCGAGGCTAGCGAAACTTCTCCTGCCATGGCGTGCGCGCAGCGTGCTGACTCTGTCGACAGTGAGGCTAGCGAAATTTGTCTTGCCATGGCGTGCGCGCAGCTTGCGCAGCGTGCGCGCAGCCTGTGCGCAGCGTGCGCGCAGCTTGCGCATTCGGTCGACAGTGAGGCTAGCGAAACTTGTCCTGCCGTGGCCTGCGCGCAGCCTTCGCGCAGCATGCGCGCAGCATGTGCGCAGCATGCCGGCAGCCTAGTTCCAGATTTTTTCAAATGTCGACAGAATTTTTCAAACCTTGTCAAACCCCATTTTTATTGAAATTTCCTCGCACAATAAGCTCCCCATAAGTAGTCTATGATTTTTAGGACCTTCTCCAAGTTACAAAACTAAAAAATTCCTCCCGGATTTGTTTTAATGATTTTTTCAATTTTACGACTTCTAAAAATAATAAAAAATACTTCCCGACTTCAAATATTTATGAAACTTTTTCCCATCAGAGATTGCATGTTTCTTAGTATCCCTGCAAAAAATCACGTCCAAATACCTTGTATTGAATTATTTAGAGCCCATTATGACTCCTCGCGCATAGGTGATGTCTCTTCCTGTCAAAGGGCTAAATGCATAAAATGCTATATAGGGGGGTGTGTGTTGCCTGCATATGCATGGCAGCCCATGCCCTCCTAGCTGCAGCCCCCTTCCCCCACGCCACACCCATGTCATGTTGCCTCGATATGTTGCCTCGGTATTATGGGTTTGGTGTCGGGGTCGGGGGGCTGCCACCCATGGCGGTGGTGGCCGGAATCCGGCCGCCGCCACCACGCCGCCGCCATGGGTGAGGGGGAAAAAAAAAGGCGTGGAAAGTTGCGAAATGGGGTTGTCTAGGCTTTTTTTTGGCATGGAAGAGCATGGAGTGCTAGGAACTCCTTCTCAAATGCGCGGGCATGTCGACCACAACCTCATTTCGCAACAACAACCACCCGTGTGGGGTGGCGGTGGGTGGATAGTCGCGGATTGGGGCTTGCCAAGCCAATGTTTTCAAAAAAATTCATCAAAATTAAAAACAAATGTTTTGTTGCCTTCGGATTTGTGGGCGAGCGGTGAGTCGGAGTGGAGCCGGTAAAGTTTAACCTCGGTGTGCATGGTTGTTTTTAGAAACTCAATCCAATGCCGGGGACGTTGAAAGTGACGCTCTTATGAGTTGCAAACCCGCAAGATTTAAAGAACCTTTTCAAAAAAATTTCAAACCAACAAGATTTAAAAACAGAAATTTTCATCAAAATGAAAAACAAATGTTTTGTTGCCTTCGGACTAGTGGGCGAGCGGCGAGTCGGAGCGGAGCCGGTAAAGTTTAACCTCGGTGTGCACGGTTGTTTTTAGAAACTCAATCCAATACCGGGGACGTTGAAAGTGACGCTCTTATGAGTTGCAAACCCACTAGATTTAAAGAACCTTTTCAAAACAATTTCAAACCAACAAGATTTAAACCAACAAAATTAAAAACAAATGTTTCGTTGCAAACAAATTGTGGGCGAGCGGCGAGTCGGAGTGGAGCCGGTAAAGTTTAACCTCGGTGTGCACGGTTGTTTTTAGAAACTCAATCCAATACCGGGGACGTTGAAAGTGACGCTCTTATGAGTTGCAAACCCACAAGATTTTAAAAACTTTTTGAAAATGTTTCTTCTAAATGACACATTTTGATCCTTGGCAAGTGCTCAATCTGTAACTATCCAATCACCGCCACACCACACCGGTCGGGAGTGTGTGAATGGTGTGCTTCCCGGGTTTGGCATAGACAATCTTTCGCATCGACAATCTTTTGCATGCGAGGGAATGTCTATGCCAACCCCGGGAAGCACACCATTCACCCACTAGTTGTGGGCGACGATGGGTTGGCTTCAAGTGAACTTTTGCTTGGGGTTGTCTTCGGTATGCTTTTGTGTTGGGAGTACGGCCACCAAACCTTCTCAATGCACGGGTATGTCGAGGATGGCTTTTGGCGGGGTTGATGAAGAAGCTGCCCAATTCTCGGCCACACGAACACATGGTGACGATGCGTTGGCTTCAAGTGAGCTTTAGCTTGGGGTTGTCTTCGGTATGCTTTTGTGTTGGGAGTACGGCCACCAAACCTTCTCAATGCACGGGTATGTCGAGGATGGCTTTCGGCGGAGTTGATGAAGAAGCTAGGGAATTGTTGGCCACTCTCACACGTGTGGGGGTAGGTTGGCTTTGAAAGAAGCTATCCAATCCTCTGAGTGTGCGGTTGAGCTATGATTAGGATTGTCTAGGCATTGCTTGTGTGTGCAAGGTGCGAGCCCAATGCACGAGCAAGTCGAGGATGACAATCTTAAGAGTAGCAATGATGCCACAAAATATCGGTTGCCTTCGGAGTAGTGGGTGAGCGGCGAGTCGGAGTGGAGCCGGTAAA
>NW_028276878.1:770000-772500 GCF_965620075.1 Prunus avium
TTGGGAGCCTGGCCGCAGAATTTTTCGAAACTTGCAATGCCATGCGCGCGCACAGCGTGCGCACAGCATGCCGGCAGCGTGCGCGCAGCATGCCGGCAGCGTGTGCGCAGCGTGCGCGCTTGGGAGCCTGTCGACAGAATTTTTCGAAACTTGCCATGCCATGCGCGCGCACAGCTTGCGCGCAGCGTGTGCACAGCATGCCGGCAGGGTGCGCACAGCATGCCGGCAGCGTGTGCGCAGCGTGCGCGCTTGGCAGCCTGTCGACAGAATTTTTCGAAACTTGCCATGCCATGCGCGCGCACAGCTTGCGCGCAGCGTGTGCACAGCATGCCGGCAGCGTGCGCACAACATGTCGGCAGCGTGCGCGCTCGGGAGCCTGTCGACAGAATTTTTCGAAACTTGCCATGCCATGCGCGCGCACAGCTTGCGCGCAGCGTGCTGATTCTGTCGACAGCGAGGCTAGCGAAACTTCTCCTGCCATGGCGTGCGCGCAGCGTGCTGACTCTGTCGACAGTGAGGCTAGCGAAATTTGTCTTGCCATGGCGTGCGCGCAGCTTGCGCAGCGTGCGCGCAGCCTGTGCGCAGCGTGCGCGCAGCTTGCGCATTCGGTCGACAGTGAGGCTAGCGAAACTTGTCCTGCCGTGGCCTGCGCGCAGCCTTCGCGCAGCATGCGCGCAGCATGTGCGCAGCATGCCGGCAGCCTAGTTCCAGATTTTTTCAAATGTCGACAGAATTTTTCAAACCTTGTCAAACCCCATTTTTATTGAAATTTCCTCGCACAATAAGCTCCCCATAAGTAGTCTATGATTTTTAGGACCTTCTCCAAGTTACAAAACTAAAAAATTCCTCCCGGATTTGTTTTAATGATTTTTTCAATTTTACGACTTCTAAAAATAATAAAAAATACTTCCCGACTTCAAATATTTATGAAACTTTTTCCCATCAGAGATTGCATGTTTCTTAGTATCCCTGCAAAAAATCACGTCCAAATACCTTGTATTGAATTATTTAGAGCCCATTATGACTCCTCGCGCATAGGTGATGTCTCTTCCTGTCAAAGGGCTAAATGCATAAAATGCTATATAGGGGGGTGTGTGTTGCCTGCATATGCATGGCAGCCCATGCCCTCCTAGCTGCAGCCCCCTTCCCCCACGCCACACCCATGTCATGTTGCCTCGATATGTTGCCTCGGTATTATGGGTTTGGTGTCGGGGTCGGGGGGCTGCCACCCATGGCGGTGGTGGCCGGAATCCGGCCGCCGCCACCACGCCGCCGCCATGGGTGAGGGGGAAAAAAAAAGGCGTGGAAAGTTGCGAAATGGGGTTGTCTAGGCTTTTTTTTGGCATGGAAGAGCATGGAGTGCTAGGAACTCCTTCTCAAATGCGCGGGCATGTCGACCACAACCTCATTTCGCAACAACAACCACCCGTGTGGGGTGGCGGTGGGTGGATAGTCGCGGATTGGGGCTTGCCAAGCCAATGTTTTCAAAAAAATTCATCAAAATTAAAAACAAATGTTTTGTTGCCTTCGGATTTGTGGGCGAGCGGTGAGTCGGAGTGGAGCCGGTAAAGTTTAACCTCGGTGTGCATGGTTGTTTTTAGAAACTCAATCCAATGCCGGGGACGTTGAAAGTGACGCTCTTATGAGTTGCAAACCCGCAAGATTTAAAGAACCTTTTCAAAAAAATTTCAAACCAACAAGATTTAAAAACAGAAATTTTCATCAAAATGAAAAACAAATGTTTTGTTGCCTTCGGACTAGTGGGCGAGCGGCGAGTCGGAGCGGAGCCGGTAAAGTTTAACCTCGGTGTGCACGGTTGTTTTTAGAAACTCAATCCAATACCGGGGACGTTGAAAGTGACGCTCTTATGAGTTGCAAACCCACTAGATTTAAAGAACCTTTTCAAAACAATTTCAAACCAACAAGATTTAAACCAACAAAATTAAAAACAAATGTTTCGTTGCAAACAAATTGTGGGCGAGCGGCGAGTCGGAGTGGAGCCGGTAAAGTTTAACCTCGGTGTGCACGGTTGTTTTTAGAAACTCAATCCAATACCGGGGACGTTGAAAGTGACGCTCTTATGAGTTGCAAACCCACAAGATTTTAAAAACTTTTTGAAAATGTTTCTTCTAAATGACACATTTTGATCCTTGGCAAGTGCTCAATCTGTAACTATCCAATCACCGCCACACCACACCGGTCGGGAGTGTGTGAATGGTGTGCTTCCCGGGTTTGGCATAGACAATCTTTCGCATCGACAATCTTTTGCATGCGAGGGAATGTCTATGCCAACCCCGGGAAGCACACCATTCACCCACTAGTTGTGGGCGACGATGGGTTGGCTTCAAGTGAACTTTTGCTTGGGGTTGTCTTCGGTATGCTTTTGTGTTGGGAGTACGGCCACCAAACCTTCTCAATGCACGGGTATGTCGAGGATGGCTTTTGGCGGGGTTGATGAAGAAGCTGCCCAATTCTCGGCCACACGAACACATGGTGACGA
>NW_028276878.1:792500-795000 GCF_965620075.1 Prunus avium
AAACTTGTCCT
The DNA here is from genome assembly GCF_965620075.1 of Prunus avium. NCBI lineage: Eukaryota > Viridiplantae > Streptophyta > Magnoliopsida > Rosales > Rosaceae > Prunus > Prunus avium. The sequence goes on from NW_028276878.1 coordinate 792,512, forward strand.
GCCATGCGCGCGCGCAGCTTGCGCGCGGCGTGCGCGCAGCATGCCGGCAGCCTGCGCGCAGCGTGCGCGCTGCTCAGCCTGTCGACAGAAATTTTCGAAACTTGTCCTGCCATGCGCGCGCGCAGCGTGCGCACAGCATGCCGGCAGCGTGCGCGCAGCATGCCGGCAGCGTGTGCGCAGCGTGCGCGCTTGGGAGCCTGGCCGCAGAATTTTTCGAAACTTGCAATGCCATGCGCGCGCACAGCGTGCGCACAGCATGCCGGCAGCGTGCGCGCAGCATGCCGGCAGCGTGTGCGCAGCGTGCGCGCTTGGGAGCCTGTCGACAGAATTTTTCGAAACTTGCCATGCCATGCGCGCGCACAGCTTGCGCGCAGCGTGTGCACAGCATGCCGGCAGCGTGCGCACAACATGTCGGCAGCGTGCGCGCTCGGGAGCCTGTCGACAGAATTTTTCGAAACTTGCCATGCCATGCGCGCGCACAGCTTGCGCGCAGCGTGCTGATTCTGTCGACAGCGAGGCTAGCGAAACTTCTCCTGCCATGGCGTGCGCGCAGCGTGCTGACTCTGTCGACAGTGAGGCTAGCGAAATTTGTCTTGCCATGGCGTGCGCGCAGCTTGCGCAGCGTGCGCGCAGCCTGTGCGCAGCGTGCGCGCAGCTTGCGCATTCGGTCGACAGTGAGGCTAGCGAAACTTGTCCTGCCGTGGCCTGCGCGCAGCCTTCGCGCAGCATGCGCGCAGCATGTGCGCAGCATGCCGGCAGCCTAGTTCCAGATTTTTTCAAATGTCGACAGAATTTTTCAAACCTTGTCAAACCCCATTTTTATTGAAATTTCCTCGCACAATAAGCTCCCCATAAGTAGTCTATGATTTTTAGGACCTTCTCCAAGTTACAAAACTAAAAAATTCCTCCCGGATTTGTTTTAATGATTTTTTCAATTTTACGACTTCTAAAAATAATAAAAAATACTTCCCGACTTCAAATATTTATGAAACTTTTTCCCATCAGAGATTGCATGTTTCTTAGTATCCCTGCAAAAAATCACGTCCAAATACCTTGTATTGAATTATTTAGAGCCCATTATGACTCCTCGCGCATAGGTGATGTCTCTTCCTGTCAAAGGGCTAAATGCATAAAATGCTATATAGGGGGGTGTGTGTTGCCTGCATATGCATGGCAGCCCATGCCCTCCTAGCTGCAGCCCCCTTCCCCCACGCCACACCCATGTCATGTTGCCTCGATATGTTGCCTCGGTATTATGGGTTTGGTGTCGGGGTCGGGGGGCTGCCACCCATGGCGGTGGTGGCCGGAATCCGGCCGCCGCCATCACGCCGCCGCCATGGGTGAGGGGGAAAAAAAAAGGCGTGGAAAGTTGCGAAATGGGGTTGTCTAGGCTTTTTTTTGGCATGGAAGAGCATGGAGTGCTAGGAACTCCTTCTCAAATGCGCGGGCATGTCGACCACAACCTCATTTCGCAACAACAACCACCCGTGTGGGGTGGCGGTGGGTGGATAGTCGCGGATTGGGGCTTGCCAAGCCAATGTTTTCAAAAAAATTCATCAAAATTAAAAACAAATGTTTTGTTGCCTTCGGATTTGTGGGCGAGCGGTGAGTCGGAGTGGAGCCGGTAAAGTTTAACCTCGGTGTGCATGGTTGTTTTTAGAAACTCAATCCAATGCCGGGGACGTTGAAAGTGACGCTCTTATGAGTTGCAAACCCGCAAGATTTAAAGAACCTTTTCAAAAAAATTTCAAACCAACAAGATTTAAAAACAGAAATTTTCATCAAAATGAAAAACAAATGTTTTGTTGCCTTCGGACTAGTGGGCGAGCGGCGAGTCGGAGCGGAGCCGGTAAAGTTTAACCTCGGTGTGCACGGTTGTTTTTAGAAACTCAATCCAATACCGGGGACGTTGAAAGTGACGCTCTTATGAGTTGCAAACCCACTAGATTTAAAGAACCTTTTCAAAACAATTTCAAACCAACAAGATTTAAACCAACAAAATTAAAAACAAATGTTTCGTTGCAAACAAATTGTGGGCGAGCGGCGAGTCGGAGTGGAGCCGGTAAAGTTTAACCTCGGTGTGCACGGTTGTTTTTAGAAACTCAATCCAATACCGGGGACGTTGAAAGTGACGCTCTTATGAGTTGCAAACCCACAAGATTTTAAAAACTTTTTGAAAATGTTTCTTCTAAATGACACATTTTGATCCTTGGCAAGTGCTCAATCTGTAACTATCCAATCACCGCCACACCACACCGGTCGGGAGTGTGTGAATGGTGTGCTTCCCGGGTTTGGCATAGACAATCTTTCGCATCGACAATCTTTTGCATGCGAGGGAATGTCTATGCCAACCCCGGGAAGCACACCATTCACCCACTAGTTGTGGGCGACGATGGGTTGGCTTCAAGTGAACTTTTGCTTGGGGTTGTCTTCGGTATGCTTTTGTGTTGGGAGTACGGCCACCAAACCTTCTCAATGCACGGGTATGT
>NW_028276878.1:815000-817500 GCF_965620075.1 Prunus avium
CAGCTTGCGCGCGGCGTGCGCGCAGCATGCCGGCAGCCTGCGCGCAGCATGCCGGCAGCCTGCGCGCAGCATGCCGGCAGCCTGTGCGCAGCGTGCGCGCTGCTCAGCCTGTCGACAGAAATTTTCGAAACTTGTCCTGCCATGCGCGCGCGCAGCGTGCGCACAGCATGCCGGCAGCGTGCGCGCAGCATGCCGGCAGCGTGTGCGCAGCGTGCGCGCTTGGGAGCCTGGCCGCAGAATTTTTCGAAACTTGCAATGCCATGCGCGCGCACAGCGTGCGCACAGCATGCCGGCAGCGTGCGCGCAGCATGCCGGCAGCGTGTGCGCAGCGTGCGCGCTTGGGAGCCTGTCGACAGAATTTTTCGAAACTTGCCATGCCATGCGCGCGCACAGCTTGCGCGCAGCGTGTGCACAGCATGCCGGCAGCGTGCGCACAACATGTCGGCAGCGTGCGCGCTCGGGAGCCTGTCGACAGAATTTTTCGAAACTTGCCATGCCATGCGCGCGCACAGCTTGCGCGCAGCGTGCTGATTCTGTCGACAGCGAGGCTAGCGAAACTTCTCCTGCCATGGCGTGCGCGCAGCGTGCTGACTCTGTCGACAGTGAGGCTAGCGAAATTTGTCTTGCCATGGCGTGCGCGCAGCTTGCGCAGCGTGCGCGCAGCCTGTGCGCAGCGTGCGCGCAGCTTGCGCATTCGGTCGACAGTGAGGCTAGCGAAACTTGTCCTGCCGTGGCCTGCGCGCAGCCTTCGCGCAGCATGCGCGCAGCATGTGCGCAGCATGCCGGCAGCCTAGTTCCAGATTTTTTCAAATGTCGACAGAATTTTTCAAACCTTGTCAAACCCCATTTTTATTGAAATTTCCTCGCACAATAAGCTCCCCATAAGTAGTCTATGATTTTTAGGACCTTCTCCAAGTTACAAAACTAAAAAATTCCTCCCGGATTTGTTTTAATGATTTTTTCAATTTTACGACTTCTAAAAATAATAAAAAATACTTCCCGACTTCAAATATTTATGAAACTTTTTCCCATCAGAGATTGCATGTTTCTTAGTATCCCTGCAAAAAATCACGTCCAAATACCTTGTATTGAATTATTTAGAGCCCATTATGACTCCTCGCGCATAGGTGATGTCTCTTCCTGTCAAAGGGCTAAATGCATAAAATGCTATATAGGGGGGTGTGTGTTGCCTGCATATGCATGGCAGCCCATGCCCTCCTAGCTGCAGCCCCCTTCCCCCACGCCACACCCATGTCATGTTGCCTCGATATGTTGCCTCGGTATTATGGGTTTGGTGTCGGGGTCGGGGGGCTGCCACCCATGGCGGTGGTGGCCGGAATCCGGCCGCCGCCATCACGCCGCCGCCATGGGTGAGGGGGAAAAAAAAAGGCGTGGAAAGTTGCGAAATGGGGTTGTCTAGGCTTTTTTTTGGCATGGAAGAGCATGGAGTGCTAGGAACTCCTTCTCAAATGCGCGGGCATGTCGACCACAACCTCATTTCGCAACAACAACCACCCGTGTGGGGTGGCGGTGGGTGGATAGTCGCGGATTGGGGCTTGCCAAGCCAATGTTTTCAAAAAAATTCATCAAAATTAAAAACAAATGTTTTGTTGCCTTCGGATTTGTGGGCGAGCGGTGAGTCGGAGTGGAGCCGGTAAAGTTTAACCTCGGTGTGCATGGTTGTTTTTAGAAACTCAATCCAATGCCGGGGACGTTGAAAGTGACGCTCTTATGAGTTGCAAACCCGCAAGATTTAAAGAACCTTTTCAAAAAAAATTCAAACCAACAAGATTTAAAAACAGAAATTTTCATCAAAATGAAAAACAAATGTTTTGTTGCCTTCGGACTAGTGGGCGAGCGGCGAGTCGGAGCGGAGCCGGTAAAGTTTAACCTCGGTGTGCACGGTTGTTTTTAGAAACTCAATCCAATACCGGGGACGTTGAAAGTGACGCTCTTATGAGTTGCAAACCCACTAGATTTAAAGAACCTTTTCAAAACAATTTCAAACCAACAAGATTTAAACCAACAAAATTAAAAACAAATGTTTCGTTGCAAACAAATTGTGGGCGAGCGGCGAGTCGGAGTGGAGCCGGTAAAGTTTAACCTCGGTGTGCACGGTTGTTTTTAGAAACTCAATCCAATACCGGGGACGTTGAAAGTGACGCTCTTATGAGTTGCAAACCCACAAGATTTTAAAAACTTTTTGAAAATGTTTCTTCTAAATGACACATTTTGATCCTTGGCAAGTGCTCAATCTGTAACTATCCAATCACCGCCACACCACACCGGTCGGGAGTGTGTGAATGGTGTGCTTCCCGGGTTTGGCATAGACAATCTTTCGCATCGACAATCTTTTGCATGCGAGGGAATGTCTATGCCAACCCCGGGAAGCACACCATTCACCCACTAGTTGTGGGCGACGATGGGTTGGCTTCAAGTGAACTTTTGCTTGGGGTTGTCTTCGGTATGCTTTTGTGTTGGGAGTACGGCCACCAAACCT
>NW_028276878.1:827500-830450 GCF_965620075.1 Prunus avium
GCTATATAGGGGGGTGTGTGTTGCCTGCATATGCATGGCAGCCCATGCCCTCCTAGCTGCAGCCCCCTTCCCCCACGCCACACCCATGTCATGTTGCCTCGATATGTTGCCTCGGTATTATGGGTTTGGTGTCGGGGTCGGGGGGCTGCCACCCATGGCGGTGGTGGCCGGAATCCGGCCGCCGCCACCACGCCGCCGCCATGGGTGAGGGGGAAAAAAAAAGGCGTGGAAAGTTGCGAAATGGGGTTGTCTAGGCTTTTTTTTGGCATGGAAGAGCATGGAGTGCTAGGAACTCCTTCTCAAATGCGCGGGCATGTCGACCACAACCTCATTTCGCAACAACAACCACCCGTGTGGGGTGGCGGTGGGTGGATAGTCGCGGATTGGGGCTTGCCAAGCCAATGTTTTCAAAAAAATTCATCAAAATTAAAAACAAATGTTTTGTTGCCTTCGGATTTGTGGGCGAGCGGTGAGTCGGAGTGGAGCCGGTAAAGTTTAACCTCGGTGTGCATGGTTGTTTTTAGAAACTCAATCCAATGCCGGGGACGTTGAAAGTGACGCTCTTATGAGTTGCAAACCCGCAAGATTTAAAGAACCTTTTCAAAAAAATTTCAAACCAACAAGATTTAAAAACAGAAATTTTCATCAAAATGAAAAACAAATGTTTTGTTGCCTTCGGACTAGTGGGCGAGCGGCGAGTCGGAGCGGAGCCGGTAAAGTTTAACCTCGGTGTGCACGGTTGTTTTTAGAAACTCAATCCAATACCGGGGACGTTGAAAGTGACGCTCTTATGAGTTGCAAACCCACTAGATTTAAAGAACCTTTTCAAAACAATTTCAAACCAACAAGATTTAAACCAACAAAATTAAAAACAAATGTTTCGTTGCAAACAAATTGTGGGCGAGCGGCGAGTCGGAGTGGAGCCGGTAAAGTTTAACCTCGGTGTGCACGGTTGTTTTTAGAAACTCAATCCAATACCGGGGACGTTGAAAGTGACGCTCTTATGAGTTGCAAACCCACAAGATTTTAAAAACTTTTTGAAAATGTTTCTTCTAAATGACACATTTTGATCCTTGGCAAGTGCTCAATCTGTAACTATCCAATCACCGCCACACCACACCGGTCGGGAGTGTGTGAATGGTGTGCTTCCCGGGTTTGGCATAGACAATCTTTCGCATCGACAATCTTTTGCATGCGAGGGAATGTCTATGCCAACCCCGGGAAGCACACCATTCACCCACTAGTTGTGGGCGACGATGGGTTGGCTTCAAGTGAACTTTTGCTTGGGGTTGTCTTCGGTATGCTTTTGTGTTGGGAGTACGGCCACCAAACCTTCTCAATGCACGGGTATGTCGAGGATGGCTTTTGGCGGGGTTGATGAAGAAGCTGCCCAATTCTCGGCCACACGAACACATGGTGACGATGCGTTGGCTTCAAGTGAGCTTTAGCTTGGGGTTGTCTTCGGTATGCTTTTGTGTTGGGAGTACGGCCACCAAACCTTCTCAATGCACGGGTATGTCGAGGATGGCTTTCGGCGGAGTTGATGAAGAAGCTAGGGAATTGTTGGCCACTCTCACACGTGTGGGGGTAGGTTGGCTTTGAAAGAAGCTATCCAATCCTCTGAGTGTGCGGTTGAGCTATGATTAGGATTGTCTAGGCATTGCTTGTGTGTGCAAGGTGCGAGCCCAATGCACGAGCAAGTCGAGGATGACAATCTTAAGAGTAGCAATGATGCCACAAAATATCGGTTGCCTTCGGAGTAGTGGGTGAGCGGCGAGTCGGAGTGGAGCCGGTAAAGTTTAACCTCGGTGTGCACGGTTGTTTTTAGAAACTCAACCCAATACCGGGGACGTTGAAAGTGACACTCCTACTAGTTACGAACCCACAAAATATCGGTTGCCCCAAGTCCCTGAGTGTGCGGTTGAGCTATGATTAGGATTTGTCTAGGCACTGCTTGTGTGTGCACGGTGCGAGCCCAATGCACGAGCAAGTCGAGGATGACAATCTTAAGAGTAGCAATGATGCCACAAAATATCGGTTGCCTTCAGAGTAGTGGGCGAGCGGCGAGTCGGAGTGGAGCCGGTAAAGTTTAACCTCGGTGTGCACGGTTGTTTTTAGAAACTCAGCCCAATACCGGGGACGTTGAAAGTGACACTCCTACGAGTTACGAACCCACAACATATCGATTGCCTAGATTCCATGGTATTCTTGTCATGCCTAGCGGTGCGGGCTTGGCTCCACTCGGTGCAGCCGCATTCTCAGTTAGCCATTGTGCTTGTTGAGATGTGCGGTTCGTTTGGTGGTGCTGGGCTTTGCTAATGCAACGGCGTGTGAGTGGTGAATGGGTGTTATGCACCGGCAGGCTCTTTGCTCTGGCATCGAACTGTCGTCTCATACCCCTCGTCATTGATGCTTCAAGATTGGCTTGTGCGGGTTAATGGGTTCCTGTTTTGGCTACCTATTGTTAAGGAATGGTGCCTCTCGTTGTCCCTTTCCTCCTCTTGCCTTTCGCGGGCAACATGAGGATGTTGTAGCAGTGCTTGTGTCCCGATCAACCCACGACTCATCGTGAGATTGTGAAGGTCCACAAGTTCTGCTTGTGATCTCGGATGCGGAGCATTAAGCGGGCGTGGGGTCTTCGGGCTCCGAGCGTCCAATTTGAAGCGTTTTCGCTCGACACGTACGACTGTCGTTCCCGCGGCGAGCTCTCGACCCACAAGGTCGTTTGTCTTGCACGAGCCGATGTCGGAAAGGAATGCTACCTGGTTGATCCTGCCAGTAGTCATATGCTTGTCTCAAAGATTAAGCCATGCATGTGTAAGTATGAACTAATTCAGACTGTGAAACTGCGAATGGCTCATTAAATCAGTTATAGTTTGTTTGATGGTATCTACTACTCGGATAACCGTAGTAATTCTAGAGCTAATACGTGCAACAAACCCCGACTTCT
>NW_028276879.1:15000-17500 GCF_965620075.1 Prunus avium
ATAAGAGCGTCACTTTCAACGTCCCCGGCATTGGATTGAGTTTCTAAAAACAACCGTGCACACCGAGGTTAAACTTTACCGGCTCCACTCCGACTCGCCGCTCGCCCACTAGTCCGAAGGCAACAAAACATTTGTTTTTCATTTTGATGAAAATTTCTGTTTTTAAATCTTGTTGGTTTGAAATTGTTTTGAAAAGGTTCTTTAAATCTTGCGGGTTTGCAACTCATAAGAGCGTCACTTTCAACGTCCCCGGCATTGGATTGAGTTTCTAAAAACAACCGTGCACACCGAGGTTAAACTTTACCGGCTCCACTCCGACTCGCCGCTCGCCCACAAATCCGAAGGCAACAAAACATTTGTTTTTAATTTTGATGAAATTTTTTGAAAACATTGGCTTGGCAAGCCCCAATCCGCGACTATCCACCCACCGCCACCCCACACGGGTGGTTGTTGTTGAGAAATGAGGTTGTGGTCGACATGCCCGTGCATTTGAGAAGGAGTTCCTAGCACTCCATGCTCTCCCATGCCAAAAAAAAGCCTAGACAACCCCATTTCGCAACTTTCCACGCCTTTTTTTTCCTCCCTCACCCATGGCGGCGGCGTGGTGGCGGCGGCCGGATTCCGGCCACCACCGCCATGGGTGGCAGCCCCCCGACCCCGACACCAAACCCATAATACCGAGGCAACATATCGAGGCAACATGACATGGGTGTGGCGTGGGGGAAGGGGGCTGCAGCTAGGAAGGCATGGGCTGCCATGCATATGCAGGCAACACACACCCCCCTATATAGCATTTTATGCATTTAGCCCTTTGACAGGAAGAGACATCACCTATGCGCGAGGAGTCATAATGGGCTCTAAATAATTCAATACAAGGTATTTGGACGTGATTTTTTGCAGGGATACTAAGAAACATGCAATCTATGATGGGAAAAAGTTTCATAAATTTTTGAAGTCGGGAAGTATTTTTTATTATTTTTAGAAGTCGTAAAATTGAAAAAATCATTAAAACAAATCCGGGAGGAATTTTTTAGTTTTGTAAGTTGGAGAAGGTCCTAAAAATCATAGACTACTTATGGGGAGCTTATTGTGCGAGGAAATTTCAATAAAAACGGGGTTTGACAAGATTTGAAAAATTCTGTCGACATTTGAAAAAACCTGGAACCATGCTGCCGGCATGCTGCGCACATGCTGCGCGCAGGCTGCGCGCATGCTGCGCGCAGACTGCGCGCAGACTGCGCGCATGCCATGGCAGGACAAGTTTCGCTAGCCTCACTGTCGACAGATGCGCAAGCTGCGCGCACAGGCTGCGCGCATGCTGCGCACAGGCTGCGCGCATGCTGCGCACAGACTGCGCGCACGCTGCGCGCATGCCATGGCAGGACAAGTTTCGCTAGCCTCACTGTCGACAGATGCGCAAGCTGCACGCAAGCTCCGCGCACGCTGCGCACAGCCTGCGCGCATGTTGTGCGCAGGCTGCGCGCAGGCGCCGCGCATGCCATGGCAGGACAAGTTTCGCTAGCCTCACTGTCGACAGATGCGCAAGCTGCGCGCACAGGCTGCGCGCACGCCATGGCAGGACAACTTTCGCTAGCCTCACTGTCGACAGAATCAGCACGCTGCGCGCAAGCTGCGCGCGCGCATGGCAGGACAAGTTTCGAAAAATTCTGTCGACAGGCTGCCGGCATGGTGCGCGCACGCTGCCGGCATGCTGTGCGCACGCTGCCGACATGCTGTGCGCACGCTGCGCACAGGCTGCCGGCATGCTGCGCGCAGCCCATGGCAGGACAAGGTCCGAAAAAATCTGTCGACATTTTTACGCCGTGGTAGGCTTCCGCTTCGCGTCACTTTGTCGACATTCAAGCCTACCATTTGTATTGAATTTTTCAAACCTTGTCAAACCCCATTATTCAAATGTCGAAAAATTTTGTCGACATTTTTACGCCATGATAGGCTTCCGCTTCGCGTCACTTTGTCGGAATGCATCGCATGGCGAGGCAAGGCCACGGCATGCCAAGGCGAAGGCAACGCATGGCTTGAATGGCTTGGTCAAGGCCACATCATGGGCACGGCATGCCAAGGCAAGGCGAGGCAAGCCATCCTTAGCCTCGCCTACACTCACTTTCTCGGAATGCATTGGATGATGAGCAATTCCAAGGTAAGGCAACGCATGGCTTGAATGGCTTGGTGTAGGCCACAACTTGGGCATGGCATGCCAATGCAAGGCAAGGCAAGGCAAGCCATCCTTAGCCTCGCCTACACTCACTTTCTCGGAATGCATTGGATGATGAGCAATTCCAAGGTAAGGCAACGCATGGCTTGAATGGCTTGGTGTAGGCCACAACTTGGGCATGGCATGCCAATGCAAGGCAAGGCAAGCCACGCCATCCGAAGCCTCCAATAACCTCACTTTCTCGGAATGCCTTGAATGGGCACGGCATGTGAGGGCAAGGCAAGGTCCTAAATATCATTTTGTAAGTTGGAGAAGGTCCTAAAAATC
>NW_028276879.1:27500-32500 GCF_965620075.1 Prunus avium
GTCGACAGATGCGCAAGCTGCACGCAAGCTCCGCGCACGCTGCGCACAGCCTGCGCGCATGTTGTGCGCAGGCTGCGCGCAGGCGCCGCGCATGCCATGGCAGGACAAGTTTCGCTAGCCTCACTGTCGACAGATGCGCAAGCTGCGCGCACAGGCTGCGCGCACGCCATGGCAGGACAACTTTCGCTAGCCTCACTGTCGACAGAATCAGCACGCTGCGCGCAAGCTGCGCGCGCGCATGGCAGGACAAGTTTCGAAAAATTCTGTCGACAGGCTGCCGGCATGGTGCGCGCACGCTGCCGGCATGCTGTGCGCACGCTGCCGACATGCTGTGCGCACGCTGCGCACAGGCTGCCGGCATGCTGCGCGCAGCCCATGGCAGGACAAGGTCCGAAAAAATCTGTCGACATTTTTACGCCGTGGTAGGCTTCCGCTTCGCGTCACTTTGTCGACATTCAAGCCTACCATTTGTATTGAATTTTTCAAACCTTGTCAAACCCCATTATTCAAATGTCGAAAAATTTTGTCGACATTTTTACGCCATGATAGGCTTCCGCTTCGCGTCACTTTGTCGGAATGCATCGCATGGCGAGGCAAGGCCACGGCATGCCAAGGCGAAGGCAACGCATGGCTTGAATGGCTTGGTCAAGGCCACATCATGGGCACGGCATGCCAAGGCAAGGCGAGGCAAGCCATCCTTAGCCTCGCCTACACTCACTTTCTCGGAATGCATTGGATGATGAGCAATTCCAAGGTAAGGCAACGCATGGCTTGAATGGCTTGGTGTAGGCCACAACTTGGGCATGGCATGCCAATGCAAGGCAAGGCAAGGCAAGCCATCCTTAGCCTCGCCTACACTCACTTTCTCGGAATGCATTGGATGATGAGCAATTCCAAGGTAAGGCAACGCATGGCTTGAATGGCTTGGTGTAGGCCACAACTTGGGCATGGCATGCCAATGCAAGGCAAGGCAAGCCACGCCATCCGAAGCCTCCAATAACCTCACTTTCTCGGAATGCCTTGAATGGGCACGGCATGTGAGGGCAAGGCAAGGTCCTAAATATCATTTTGTAAGTTGGAGAAGGTCCTAAAAATCATAGACTTAATTATAGGGAGCTTATTGTGCGAGGAAATTTCAATAAAAATGGGGTTTGACAAGGTTTGAAAAATTCTGTCGACATTTGAAAAAACCTGGAACCAGGCTGCCGGCATGCTGCGCGCATGCTGCGCGCATGCTGCGCGCATGCTGCGCGCATGCTGCGTGCAGGCTGCGCGCATGCCATGGCAGGACAAGTTTCGCAAGCCTCACTGTCGACAGATTCGCAAGCTGCGCGCACAGGCTGCGCGCACGCCATGGCAGGACAAGTTTCGCTAGCCTCACTGTCGACAGATGCGCAGGTTGCGCGCACAGGCTGCGCGCGCGCATGGCAGGACAAGTTTCGCTAGCCTCACTGTCGACAGAATCAGCACGCTGCGCGCAAGCTGCGCGCGCGCATGGCAGGACAAGTTTCGAAAAATTCTGTCGACAAGCTCAGCTGCGCGCACGCTGCCGACATGCTGTGCGCACGCTGCCGGCATGTTGTGCGCATGCTGCGCGCAGCTGCGCACGCGCATGGCAGGACAAGTTTCGCTAGCCTCTGTCGACAGGCTATGCAGCGCGCACGCTGCCGACATGCTGTGCGCACGCTGCGCACAGGCTGCCGGCATGCTGCGCGCAGCCCATGGCAGGACAAGTTCCGAAAAATTCTGTCAACATTTTTGCGCATGGTAGGCTTCCGCTTCGCGTCACTTTGTCGACATTCAAGCCTACCATTTTTATTGAATTTTTCAAACCTTGTCAAACCCCATTATTCAAATGTCGAAAAATTTTGTCGACATTTTTACGCCATGGTAGGCTTCCGCTTCGCGTCACTTTGTCGGAATGCGTTGAATGGGAGCAAAGGCAAGGCCACGGCATGCCAAGGCGAAGGCAAGGGTAGGCATGCCAAGCTTCCGATAGCCTCGCTTTCTCGAAATGCCTTGAATGGGGAGCAATGCCAAGTGTCACGGATCGCACTTGAGCGTGTGCTTTCGTGACTCCGTTGGGACATCCATGCGCTTATGAGGTAGTCCAAGTGTGGAAGGGGCAAGGACTTAAGAGCTAGAATGGTTGGTGTTGGCCGGGTTGTGCGTGTGAGGGGTATTTTGGGTATTTCGGAAGGTTACGGGAGGAACCTGAAGAAACTCAGAACACGAAAGATGTTCGTAATGACGAGATACACGCTATGCAACTGACGGTTCGCCATTCGGAGTTCGTACGAAGAAGTTATGCCCAATTATGACTCCTCGTGCATAGGTGATGTTCCCTCCTGGCAGAAGGCTAAATGCATAAAATGCTATATAGGGGGTGACATGGTGTCATGCTCTCCACCACCCCTGGTGCTTACACCCTTGTGGCACTAAGCGAGCATCCTTATGACATTGGAGGTTGTCGTAAGGGCGGGCATGAGATTGTTGAAGGATAATCTATGTCTCCGAGGGAAAGGACTTCCCGAGGACAGTACGAACACGCGGGGCCGTTCGTATTGCGCATCATTGGAAAGAGTGAGGTCAACGTATGGCATTCGCTATGCCGTCGGCTAGCGAGGCATTTGACGAGACTCGATGGACTTGGCTTGGGTTCGGCCTTGTCCAAGATGGAAGGAAGATATTCGGATGCCGGTACGCATGGGTTGCGACCCCATGCAAAGCATAGATGGTTATGTGGGACATTCGGAATACATATGTCGCCAAGGCTTGGGCGACATGCGAGCGTGACAGCTTGCGTGGATAGCTTGAGGATGTGGGCTATCGTGGTTGCTAACGGATGACCGACAGAAGTGTGGGTAAACCGATGGTGTGTTGGATCGCCATGTCTCGACTTGGACATGAGCGAGCCACGAGTTTGGCATGCGACGTGGTCGATGCAGTTGACGTGTCTTATGCAACGCTTGATGTATGGGCGTCGAGGGTTCGTTGCCGGATGCGGGGTGATTGTGTTGTCACAAGGGAGTGTGACTCGTTGTCTAGCCATAGGGCTTGGCGCCTATGGGAGACGACACATGATGGTGAACCTCTCGCGGAGTTGTGAGAGTCATGAAGTGGGGAGAAGGCTGACTGGGATTCGAAGGGATCCTGGGCCGCACGGGAGCGTTTGTGCGAGCGAAATCTGTGATTTGCTTCCGCCGCGCCGCGTCGCACGCTCGTCCCGTGACAAGTGGTATCAGAGCCGATCGATTTAGATGGTGGCTTCTGCTCAAACGATTCGCACCTTGGATACAAACAGTGAAGCTCTGATCCCGTGACAAGTGGTATCAGAGCCGATCGATTCCGAAGGTGGTTTCTGTGTGAGGGACTCGTACCTAGAAGAGATTGGTGATGGAGGAACTTTGATAGCAAGGTAGCATGTCATTGCCTGTGATGGGTAGTGGACTTGCGAAGTTGGAATCAGGTTGTGTGACGGTTGTTGGAAACCCGTCTTGGTGCTGGATCCTATGGAAGGGTGAAGGTATCCAAAAGTTTGTCTCGAAGTTGTGAGAAGACATCAAGCAGGATGACTCTAAGATGGGGGATGATGGTTGGTTTTGCTGCTCGGTTGCCTAGTTTTCTAATCCGTGCACCAAGCGCCCGGAAGTCGGGTAGGCAGGGGTTCTGGCTTGTGACGAAGTGATGTTGCTTGTTCAGTTCAGGATGTGGAGAGGACGGGAGCGCGAGTTTGGTGAGAGTGTCAAAGATTGGCTTATACTCGAACTATAGCATACCATTGAAGGTTGTGGTAAACCGAGTTGGTGACATGTGTTGGATGGAAGGTGCAAGACCTTTGTTCAGGGAAGAGTTGTGGGAGCTGAAGACCGAAATGGTGCAATCTTCGAAGGGAGTAAGTCGCTGACGGACTGGGCTCCATTGAGGGAGTGAGTCGCTGACGGGCTAGGCTTTAATGAAGGAGTCACTTAAGTGGTTGCTCTTACAATTGTGGAGGACGTGTGGGTTACGCATAATGTTCGACACAAGGTTGCTAACTAATATTCGGAATGCTGGTGTGTTCCAAAGGTGGATCCCAGAGTTTTCTTGTGAGGATGGTGGCTAAGGACGTAGGATGTCCGCACTTAAGGGCATGCAAAGAGTTGGAGTAGCTTTGGGGAGGATGTCTTACTTGTTCCCTTGTGGATGCTGCGGAAGTAGGTTCTGCCAAGTCCAAGTGTGGGCGTTGGTTAGGTGGTTCTACTCGTAGTAGGGAGGATGTCTTACCATGGTGAATTGTGAATGCCTAAGTGTTATGGAGCTGAACTTCGGAGGCACGTTGACGTGAGGGTGCGTCGACGAGATAAGTGGGGGAGACCCACGAACGCCATTGAGGTATGGCAGCGCGTATGCGCAAGGGAGTTGGTGACGATTGTTGGACAAGGAGGTGCGGGACCTTGTTCGGAGGAAAACTGGTAGGAGCTCAAGACCGAAATGGTGCAGTCTTCGAAAAGAGTATGTCGCTGACGGACTAGGCTCTATTGAGGGAGTAAGTCGCTGACGGACTAGGCTTTAATGAAGGAGTCACTTAAGTGGTTGTTCCTACAATTGTTGAGAACAGATGGGTGGGGCACAAGGTTCGACATATGGTTGCTAACTGAGATTTGGAAGAGAGTGTTCCAGAGAGGTGGATCCGGAAGTCTCACTAAAGGCATGGGTTCCGAGGACATGGGGTATGTCCGCACTCGATGGCAGAGGGCCTAAGTGTTGCGGGGCTTTGCTGTGGTGGCACCTCGAGGTGAGGGTGTGCCAACGAGACAAGTAGGGGGAGAACCTCGAATGCCAGGAAGTGGCAGTGCAGGAGCACAAACAAATGGAGGTGCCGTGGAGGACACACGGTTGGCTTACGAGTCACACCCAGGTGGGGTGCATCTCTTTGAATGTGGAAAATGTGGAGGTACTTGACCAGCGGGCTATGTGGTTGTTCAGTGGTCGAGTGCGACAAGAGACGGAGGTCTCGG
>NW_028276879.1:52500-55000 GCF_965620075.1 Prunus avium
TTTACCAGCTCCACTCCGACTCGCCGCTCGCCCACAATTTGTTTGCAACGAAACATTTGTTTTTAATTTTGTTGGTTTGAAATTGTTTTGAAAAGGTTCTTTAAATCTAGTGGGTTTGCAACTCATAAGAGCGTCACTTTCAACGTCCCCGGCATTGGATTGAGTTTCTAAAAACAACCGTGCACACCGAGGTTAAACTTTACCGGCTCCACTCCGACTCGCCGCTCGCCCACTAGTCCGAAGGCAACAAAACATTTGTTTTTCATTTTGATGAAAATTTCTGTTTTTAAATCTTGTTGGTTTGAAATTGTTTTGAAAAGGTTCTTTAAATCTTGCGGGTTTGCAACTCATAAGAGCGTCACTTTCAACGTCCCCGGCATTGGATTGAGTTTCTAAAAACAACCGTGCACACCGAGGTTAAACTTTACCGGCTCCACTCCGACTCGCCGCTCGCCCACAAATCCGAAGGCAACAAAACATTTGTTTTTAATTTTGATGAAATTTTTTGAAAACATTGGCTTGGCAAGCCCCAATCCGCGACTATCCACCCACCGCCACCCCACACGGGTGGTTGTTGTTGAGAAATGAGGTTGTGGTCGACATGCCCGTGCATTTGAGAAGGAGTTCCTAGCACTCCATGCTCTCCCATGCCAAAAAAAAGCCTAGACAACCCCATTTCGCAACTTTCCACGCCTTTTTTTTCCTCCCTCACCCATGGCGGCGGCGTGGTGGCGGCGGCCGGATTCCGGCCACCACCGCCATGGGTGGCAGCCCCCCGACCCCGACACCAAACCCATAATACCGAGGCAACATATCGAGGCAACATGACATGGGTGTGGCGTGGGGGAAGGGGGCTGCAGCTAGGAAGGCATGGGCTGCCATGCATATGCAGGCAACACACACCCCCCTATATAGCATTTTATGCATTTAGCCCTTTGACAGGAAGAGACATCACCTATGCGCGAGGAGTCATAATGGGCTCTAAATAATTCAATACAAGGTATTTGGACGTGATTTTTTGCAGGGATACTAAGAAACATGCAATCTATGATGGGAAAAAGTTTCATAAATTTTTGAAGTCGGGAAGTATTTTTTATTATTTTTAGAAGTCGTAAAATTGAAAAAATCATTAAAACAAATCCGGGAGGAATTTTTTAGTTTTGTAAGTTGGAGAAGGTCCTAAAAATCATAGACTACTTATGGGGAGCTTATTGTGCGAGGAAATTTCAATAAAAACGGGGTTTGACAAGATTTGAAAAATTCTGTCGACATTTGAAAAAACCTGGAACCATGCTGCCGGCATGCTGCGCACATGCTGCGCGCAGGCTGCGCGCATGCTGCGCGCAGACTGCGCGCAGACTGCGCGCATGCCATGGCAGGACAAGTTTCGCTAGCCTCACTGTCGACAGATGCGCAAGCTGCGCGCACAGGCTGCGCGCATGCTGCGCACAGGCTGCGCGCATGCTGCGCACAGACTGCGCGCACGCTGCGCGCATGCCATGGCAGGACAAGTTTCGCTAGCCTCACTGTCGACAGATGCGCAAGCTGCACGCAAGCTCCGCGCACGCTGCGCACAGCCTGCGCGCATGTTGTGCGCAGGCTGCGCGCAGGCGCCGCGCATGCCATGGCAGGACAAGTTTCGCTAGCCTCACTGTCGACAGATGCGCAAGCTGCGCGCACAGGCTGCGCGCACGCCATGGCAGGACAACTTTCGCTAGCCTCACTGTCGACAGAATCAGCACGCTGCGCGCAAGCTGCGCGCGCGCATGGCAGGACAAGTTTCGAAAAATTCTGTCGACAGGCTGCCGGCATGGTGCGCGCACGCTGCCGGCATGCTGTGCGCACGCTGCCGACATGCTGTGCGCACGCTGCGCACAGGCTGCCGGCATGCTGCGCGCAGCCCATGGCAGGACAAGGTCCGAAAAAATCTGTCGACATTTTTACGCCGTGGTAGGCTTCCGCTTCGCGTCACTTTGTCGACATTCAAGCCTACCATTTGTATTGAATTTTTCAAACCTTGTCAAACCCCATTATTCAAATGTCGAAAAATTTTGTCGACATTTTTACGCCATGATAGGCTTCCGCTTCGCGTCACTTTGTCGGAATGCATCGCATGGCGAGGCAAGGCCACGGCATGCCAAGGCGAAGGCAACGCATGGCTTGAATGGCTTGGTCAAGGCCACATCATGGGCACGGCATGCCAAGGCAAGGCGAGGCAAGCCATCCTTAGCCTCGCCTACACTCACTTTCTCGGAATGCATTGGATGATGAGCAATTCCAAGGTAAGGCAACGCATGGCTTGAATGGCTTGGTGTAGGCCACAACTTGGGCATGGCATGCCAATGCAAGGC
The DNA here is from genome assembly GCF_965620075.1 of Prunus avium. Taxonomy (NCBI): domain Eukaryota; kingdom Viridiplantae; phylum Streptophyta; class Magnoliopsida; order Rosales; family Rosaceae; genus Prunus; species Prunus avium. The sequence goes on from NW_028276879.1 coordinate 54,852, forward strand.
AAGGCAAGGCAAGCCATCCTTAGCCTCGCCTACACTCACTTTCTCGGAATGCATTGGATGATGAGCAATTCCAAGGTAAGGCAACGCATGGCTTGAATGGCTTGGTGTAGGCCACAACTTGGGCATGGCATGCCAATGCAAGGCAAGGC
>NW_028276879.1:75000-77500 GCF_965620075.1 Prunus avium
ACCGTGCACACCGAGGTTAAACTTTACCGGCTCCACTCCGACTCGCCGCTCGCCCACTAGTCCGAAGGCAACAAAACATTTGTTTTTCATTTTGATGAAAATTTCTGTTTTTAAATCTTGTTGGTTTGAAATTGTTTTGAAAAGGTTCTTTAAATCTTGCGGGTTTGCAACTCATAAGAGCGTCACTTTCAACGTCCCCGGCATTGGATTGAGTTTCTAAAAACAACCGTGCACACCGAGGTTAAACTTTACCGGCTCCACTCCGACTCGCCGCTCGCCCACAAATCCGAAGGCAACAAAACATTTGTTTTTAATTTTGATGAAATTTTTTGAAAACATTGGCTTGGCAAGCCCCAATCCGCGACTATCCACCCACCGCCACCCCACACGGGTGGTTGTTGTTGAGAAATGAGGTTGTGGTCGACATGCCCGTGCATTTGAGAAGGAGTTCCTAGCACTCCATGCTCTCCCATGCCAAAAAAAAGCCTAGACAACCCCATTTCGCAACTTTCCACGCCTTTTTTTTCCTCCCTCACCCATGGCGGCGGCGTGGTGGCGGCGGCCGGATTCCGGCCACCACCGCCATGGGTGGCAGCCCCCCGACCCCGACACCAAACCCATAATACCGAGGCAACATATCGAGGCAACATGACATGGGTGTGGCGTGGGGGAAGGGGGGTGCAGCTAGGAAGGCATGGGCTGCCATGCATATGCAGGCAACACACACCCCCCTATATAGCATTTTATGCATTTAGCCCTTTGACAGGAAGAGACATCACCTATGCGCGAGGAGTCATAATGGGCTCTAAATAATTCAATACAAGGTATTTGGACGTGATTTTTTGCAGGGATACTAAGAAACATGCAATCTATGATGGGAAAAAGTTTCATAAATTTTTGAAGTCGGGAAGTATTTTTTATTATTTTTAGAAGTCGTAAAATTGAAAAAATCATTAAAACAAATCCGGGAGGAATTTTTTAGTTTTGTAAGTTGGAGAAGGTCCTAAAAATCATAGACTACTTATGGGGAGCTTATTGTGCGAGGAAATTTCAATAAAAACGGGGTTTGACAAGATTTGAAAAATTCTGTCGACATTTGAAAAAACCTGGAACATTTTCAAAATGTGTCATTTAGAAGAAACATTTTCAAAAAGTTTTTAAAATCTTGTGGGTTTGCAACTCATAAGAGCGTCACTTTCAACGTCCCCGGTATTGGATTGAGTTTCTAAAAACAACCGTGCACACCGAGGTTAAACTTTACCAGCTCCACTCCGACTCGCCGCTCGCCCACAATTTGTTTGCAACGAAACATTTGTTTTTAATTTTGTTGGTTTGAAATTGTTTTGAAAAGGTTCTTTAAATCTAGTGGGTTTGCAACTCATAAGAGCGTCACTTTCAACGTCCCCGGCATTGGATTGAGTTTCTAAAAACAACCGTGCACACCGAGGTTAAACTTTACCGGCTCCACTCCGACTCGCCGCTCGCCCACTAGTCCGAAGGCAACAAAACATTTGTTTTTCATTTTGATGAAAATTTCTGTTTTTAAATCTTGTTGGTTTGAAATTGTTTTGAAAAGGTTCTTTAAATCTTGCGGGTTTGCAACTCATAAGAGCGTCACTTTCAACGTCCCCGGCATTGGATTGAGTTTCTAAAAACAACCGTGCACACCGAGGTTAAACTTTACCGGCTCCACTCCGACTCGCCGCTCGCCCACAAATCCGAAGGCAACAAAACATTTGTTTTTAATTTTGATGAAATTTTTTGAAAACATTGGCTTGGCAAGCCCCAATCCGCGACTATCCACCCACCGCCACCCCACACGGGTGGTTGTTGTTGAGAAATGAGGTTGTGGTCGACATGCCCGTGCATTTGAGAAGGAGTTCCTAGCACTCCATGCTCTCCCATGCCAAAAAAAAGCCTAGACAACCCCATTTCGCAACTTTCCACGCCTTTTTTTTCCTCCCTCACCCATGGCGGCGGCGTGGTGGCGGCGGCCGGATTCCGGCCACCACCGCCATGGGTGGCAGCCCCCCGACCCCGACACCAAACCCATAATACCGAGGCAACATATCGAGGCAACATGACATGGGTGTGGCGTGGGGGAAGGGGGCTGCAGCTAGGAAGGCATGGGCTGCCATGCATATGCAGGCAACACACACCCCCCTATATAGCATTTTATGCATTTAGCCCTTTGACAGGAAGAGACATCACCTATGCGCGAGGAGTCATAATGGGCTCTAAATAATTCAATACAAGGTATTTGGACGTGATTTTTTGCAGGGATACTAAGAAACATGCAATCTATGATGGGAAAAAGTTTCATAAATTTTTGAAGTCGGGAAGTATTTTTTATTATTTTTAGAAGTCGTAAAATTGAAAAAATCATTAAAACAAATCCGGGAGGAATTTTTTAGTTTTGTAAGTTGGAGAAGGTCCTAAAAATCATAGACTACTTATGGGGAGCTTATTGTGCGAGGAAATTTCAATAAAAACGGGGTTT
>NW_028276879.1:85000-87500 GCF_965620075.1 Prunus avium
CGCACCTTGCACACACAAGCAATGCCTAGACAATCTTAATCATAGCTCAACCGCACACTCAGAGGATTGGATAGCTTCTTTCGAAGCCAACCTACCCCCACACGTGTGAGAGTGGCCAACAATTTGCTAGCTTCTTCATCAACTCCGCCGAAAGCCATCCTCGACATACCCGTGCATTGAGAAGGTTTGGTGGCCGTACTCCCAACACAAAAGCATACCGAAGACAACCCCAAGCTAAAGCTCACTTGAAGCCAACGCATCGTCACCATGTGTTCGTGTGGCCGAGAATTGGGTAGCTTCTTCATCAACCCCGCCGAAAGCCATCCTCGACATACCCGTGCATTGAGAAGGTTTGGTGGCCGTACTCCCAACACAAAAGCATACCGAGGACAACCCCAAGCAAAAATTCATTTGAAGCCAACCCATCGTCGCCCACAACTAGTGGGTGAATGGTGTGCTTCCCGGGGTTGGCATAGACATTCCCTCGCATGCAAAAGATTGTCGATGCGAAAGATTATCTATGCCAACCCCGGGAAGCACACCATTCACACACTCCCGACCGGTGTGGTGTGGCGGTGATTGGATAGTTACGGATTGAGCACTTGCCAAGGATCAAAATGTGTCATTTAGAAGAAACATTTTCAAAAAGTTTTTAAAATCTTGTGGGTTTGCAACTCATAAGAGCGTCACTTTCAACGTCCCCGGTATTGGATTGAGTTTCTAAAAACAACCGTGCACACCGAGGTTAAACTTTACCAGCTCCACTCCGACTCGCCGCTCGCCCACAATTTGTTTGCAACGAAACATTTGTTTTTAATTTTGTTGGTTTGAAATTGTTTTGAAAAGGTTCTTTAAATCTAGTGGGTTTGCAACTCATAAGAGCGTCACTTTCAACGTCCCCGGCATTGGATTGAGTTTCTAAAAACAACCGTGCACACCGAGGTTAAACTTTACCGGCTCCACTCCGACTCGCCGCTCGCCCACTAGTCCGAAGGCAACAAAACATTTGTTTTTCATTTTGATGAAAATTTCTGTTTTTAAATCTTGTTGGTTTGAAATTGTTTTGAAAAGGTTCTTTAAATCTTGCGGGTTTGCAACTCATAAGAGCGTCACTTTCAACGTCCCCGGCATTGGATTGAGTTTCTAAAAACAACCGTGCACACCGAGGTTAAACTTTACCGGCTCCACTCCGACTCGCCGCTCGCCCACAAATCCGAAGGCAACAAAACATTTGTTTTTAATTTTGATGAAATTTTTTGAAAACATTGGCTTGGCAAGCCCCAATCCGCGACTATCCACCCACCGCCACCCCACACGGGTGGTTGTTGTTGAGAAATGAGGTTGTGGTCGACATGCCCGTGCATTTGAGAAGGAGTTCCTAGCACTCCATGCTCTCCCATGCCAAAAAAAAGCCTAGACAACCCCATTTCGCAACTTTCCACGCCTTTTTTTTCCTCCCTCACCCATGGCGGCGGCGTGGTGGCGGCGGCCGGATTCCGGCCACCACCGCCATGGGTGGCAGCCCCCCGACCCCGACACCAAACCCATAATACCGAGGCAACATATCGAGGCAACATGACATGGGTGTGGCGTGGGGGAAGGGGGCTGCAGCTAGGAAGGCATGGGCTGCCATGCATATGCAGGCAACACACACCCCCCTATATAGCATTTTATGCATTTAGCCCTTTGACAGGAAGAGACATCACCTATGCGCGAGGAGTCATAATGGGCTCTAAATAATTCAATACAAGGTATTTGGACGTGATTTTTTGCAGGGATACTAAGAAACATGCAATCTATGATGGGAAAAAGTTTCATAAATTTTTGAAGTCGGGAAGTATTTTTTATTATTTTTAGAAGTCGTAAAATTGAAAAAATCATTAAAACAAATCCGGGAGGAATTTTTTAGTTTTGTAAGTTGGAGAAGGTCCTAAAAATCATAGACTACTTATGGGGAGCTTATTGTGCGAGGAAATTTCAATAAAAACGGGGTTTGACAAGATTTGAAAAATTCTGTCGACATTTGAAAAAACCTGGAACCATGCTGCCGGCATGCTGCGCACATGCTGCGCGCAGGCTGCGCGCATGCTGCGCGCAGACTGCGCGCAGACTGCGCGCATGCCATGGCAGGACAAGTTTCGCTAGCCTCACTGTCGACAGATGCGCAAGCTGCGCGCACAGGCTGCGCGCATGCTGCGCACAGACTGCGCGCACGCTGCGCGCATGCCATGGCAGGACAAGTTTCGCTAGCCTCACTGTCGACAGATGCGCAAGCTGCACGCAAGCTCCGCGCACGCTGCGCACAGCCTGCGCGCATGTTGTGCGCAGGCTGCGCGCAGGCGCCGCGCATGCCATGGCAGGACAAGTTTCGCTAGCCTCACTGTCGACAGATGCGCAAGCTGCGCGCACAGGCTGCGCGCACGCCATGGCAGGACAACTTTCGCTAGCCTCACTGTCGACAGAATCAGCACGCTGCGCGCAAGCTGCGCGCGCGCATGGC
>NW_028276879.1:107500-110000 GCF_965620075.1 Prunus avium
GCCATCCTCGACATACCCGTGCATTGAGAAGGTTTGGTGGCCGTACTCCCAACACAAAAGCATACCGAGGACAACCCCAAGCAAAAATTCATTTGAAGCCAACCCATCGTCGCCCACAACTAGTGGGTGAATGGTGTGCTTCCCGGGGTTGGCATAGACATTCCCTCGCATGCAAAAGATTGTCGATGCGAAAGATTATCTATGCCAACCCCGGGAAGCACACCATTCACACACTCCCGACCGGTGTGGTGTGGCGGTGATTGGATAGTTACGGATTGAGCACTTGCCAAGGATCAAAATGTGTCATTTAGAAGAAACATTTTCAAAAAGTTTTTAAAATCTTGTGGGTTTGCAACTCATAAGAGCGTCACTTTCAACGTCCCCGGTATTGGATTGAGTTTCTAAAAACAACCGTGCACACCGAGGTTAAACTTTACCAGCTCCACTCCGACTCGCCGCTCGCCCACAATTTGTTTGCAACGAAACATTTGTTTTTAATTTTGTTGGTTTGAAATTGTTTTGAAAAGGTTCTTTAAATCTAGTGGGTTTGCAACTCATAAGAGCGTCACTTTCAACGTCCCCGGCATTGGATTGAGTTTCTAAAAACAACCGTGCACACCGAGGTTAAACTTTACCGGCTCCACTCCGACTCGCCGCTCGCCCACTAGTCCGAAGGCAACAAAACATTTGTTTTTCATTTTGATGAAAATTTCTGTTTTTAAATCTTGTTGGTTTGAAATTGTTTTGAAAAGGTTCTTTAAATCTTGCGGGTTTGCAACTCATAAGAGCGTCACTTTCAACGTCCCCGGCATTGGATTGAGTTTCTAAAAACAACCGTGCACACCGAGGTTAAACTTTACCGGCTCCACTCCGACTCGCCGCTCGCCCACAAATCCGAAGGCAACAAAACATTTGTTTTTAATTTTGATGAAATTTTTTGAAAACATTGGCTTGGCAAGCCCCAATCCGCGACTATCCACCCACCGCCACCCCACACGGGTGGTTGTTGTTGAGAAATGAGGTTGTGGTCGACATGCCCGTGCATTTGAGAAGGAGTTCCTAGCACTCCATGCTCTCCCATGCCAAAAAAAAGCCTAGACAACCCCATTTCGCAACTTTCCACGCCTTTTTTTTCCTCCCTCACCCATGGCGGCGGCGTGGTGGCGGCGGCCGGATTCCGGCCACCACCGCCATGGGTGGCAGCCCCCCGACCCCGACACCAAACCCATAATACCGAGGCAACATATCGAGGCAACATGACATGGGTGTGGCGTGGGGGAAGGGGGCTGCAGCTAGGAAGGCATGGGCTGCCATGCATATGCAGGCAACACACACCCCCCTATATAGCATTTTATGCATTTAGCCCTTTGACAGGAAGAGACATCACCTATGCGCGAGGAGTCATAATGGGCTCTAAATAATTCAATACAAGGTATTTGGACGTGATTTTTTGCAGGGATACTAAGAAACATGCAATCTATGATGGGAAAAAGTTTCATAAATTTTTGAAGTCGGGAAGTATTTTTTATTATTTTTAGAAGTCGTAAAATTGAAAAAATCATTAAAACAAATCCGGGAGGAATTTTTTAGTTTTGTAAGTTGGAGAAGGTCCTAAAAATCATAGACTACTTATGGGGAGCTTATTGTGCGAGGAAATTTCAATAAAAACGGGGTTTGACAAGATTTGAAAAATTCTGTCGACATTTGAAAAAACCTGGAACCATGCTGCCGGCATGCTGCGCACATGCTGCGCGCAGGCTGCGCGCATGCTGCGCGCAGACTGCGCGCAGACTGCGCGCATGCCATGGCAGGACAAGTTTCGCTAGCCTCACTGTCGACAGATGCGCAAGCTGCGCGCACAGGCTGCGCGCATGCTGCGCACAGGCTGCGCGCATGCTGCGCACAGACTGCGCGCACGCTGCGCGCATGCCATGGCAGGACAAGTTTCGCTAGCCTCACTGTCGACAGATGCGCAAGCTGCACGCAAGCTCCGCGCACGCTGCGCACAGCCTGCGCGCATGTTGTGCGCAGGCTGCGCGCAGGCGCCGCGCATGCCATGGCAGGACAAGTTTCGCTAGCCTCACTGTCGACAGATGCGCAAGCTGCGCGCACAGGCTGCGCGCACGCCATGGCAGGACAACTTTCGCTAGCCTCACTGTCGACAGAATCAGCACGCTGCGCGCAAGCTGCGCGCGCGCATGGCAGGACAAGTTTCGAAAAATTCTGTCGACAGGCTGCCGGCATGGTGCGCGCACGCTGCCGGCATGCTGTGCGCACGCTGCCGACATGCTGTGCGCACGCTGCGCACAGGCTGCCGGCATGCTGCGCGCAGCCCATGGCAGGACAAGGTCCGAAAAAATCTGTCGACATTTTTACGCCGTGGTAGGCTTCCGCTTCGCGTCACTTTGTCGACATTCAAGCCTACCATTTGTATTGAATTTTTCAAACCTTGTCAAACCCCATTATTCAAATGTCGAAAAATTTTGTCGACATTTTTACG
>NW_028276879.1:130000-132500 GCF_965620075.1 Prunus avium
CACCATTCACACACTCCCGACCGGTGTGGTGTGGCGGTGATTGGATAGTTACGGATTGAGCACTTGCCAAGGATCAAAATGTGTCATTTAGAAGAAACATTTTCAAAAAGTTTTTAAAATCTTGTGGGTTTGCAACTCATAAGAGCGTCACTTTCAACGTCCCCGGTATTGGATTGAGTTTCTAAAAACAACCGTGCACACCGAGGTTAAACTTTACCAGCTCCACTCCGACTCGCCGCTCGCCCACAATTTGTTTGCAACGAAACATTTGTTTTTAATTTTGTTGGTTTGAAATTGTTTTGAAAAGGTTCTTTAAATCTAGTGGGTTTGCAACTCATAAGAGCGTCACTTTCAACGTCCCCGGCATTGGATTGAGTTTCTAAAAACAACCGTGCACACCGAGGTTAAACTTTACCGGCTCCACTCCGACTCGCCGCTCGCCCACTAGTCCGAAGGCAACAAAACATTTGTTTTTCATTTTGATGAAAATTTCTGTTTTTAAATCTTGTTGGTTTGAAATTGTTTTGAAAAGGTTCTTTAAATCTTGCGGGTTTGCAACTCATAAGAGCGTCACTTTCAACGTCCCCGGCATTGGATTGAGTTTCTAAAAACAACCGTGCACACCGAGGTTAAACTTTACCGGCTCCACTCCGACTCGCCGCTCGCCCACAAATCCGAAGGCAACAAAACATTTGTTTTTAATTTTGATGAAATTTTTTGAAAACATTGGCTTGGCAAGCCCCAATCCGCGACTATCCACCCACCGCCACCCCACACGGGTGGTTGTTGTTGAGAAATGAGGTTGTGGTCGACATGCCCGTGCATTTGAGAAGGAGTTCCTAGCACTCCATGCTCTCCCATGCCAAAAAAAAGCCTAGACAACCCCATTTCGCAACTTTCCACGCCTTTTTTTTCCTCCCTCACCCATGGCGGCGGCGTGGTGGCGGCGGCCGGATTCCGGCCACCACCGCCATGGGTGGCAGCCCCCCGACCCCGACACCAAACCCATAATACCGAGGCAACATATCGAGGCAACATGACATGGGTGTGGCGTGGGGGAAGGGGGCTGCAGCTAGGAAGGCATGGGCTGCCATGCATATGCAGGCAACACACACCCCCCTATATAGCATTTTATGCATTTAGCCCTTTGACAGGAAGAGACATCACCTATGCGCGAGGAGTCATAATGGGCTCTAAATAATTCAATACAAGGTATTTGGACGTGATTTTTTGCAGGGATACTAAGAAACATGCAATCTATGATGGGAAAAAGTTTCATAAATTTTTGAAGTCGGGAAGTATTTTTTATTATTTTTAGAAGTCGTAAAATTGAAAAAATCATTAAAACAAATCCGGGAGGAATTTTTTAGTTTTGTAAGTTGGAGAAGGTCCTAAAAATCATAGACTACTTATGGGGAGCTTATTGTGCGAGGAAATTTCAATAAAAACGGGGTTTGACAAGATTTGAAAAATTCTGTCGACATTTGAAAAAACCTGGAACCATGCTGCCGGCATGCTGCGCACATGCTGCGCGCAGGCTGCGCGCATGCTGCGCGCAGACTGCGCGCAGACTGCGCGCATGCCATGGCAGGACAAGTTTCGCTAGCCTCACTGTCGACAGATGCGCAAGCTGCGCGCACAGGCTGCGCGCATGCTGCGCACAGGCTGCGCGCATGCTGCGCACAGACTGCGCGCACGCTGCGCGCATGCCATGGCAGGACAAGTTTCGCTAGCCTCACTGTCGACAGATGCGCAAGCTGCACGCAAGCTCCGCGCACGCTGCGCACAGCCTGCGCGCATGTTGTGCGCAGGCTGCGCGCAGGCGCCGCGCATGCCATGGCAGGACAAGTTTCGCTAGCCTCACTGTCGACAGATGCGCAAGCTGCGCGCACAGGCTGCGCGCACGCCATGGCAGGACAACTTTCGCTAGCCTCACTGTCGACAGAATCAGCACGCTGCGCGCAAGCTGCGCGCGCGCATGGCAGGACAAGTTTCGAAAAATTCTGTCGACAGGCTGCCGGCATGGTGCGCGCACGCTGCCGGCATGCTGTGCGCACGCTGCCGACATGCTGTGCGCACGCTGCGCACAGGCTGCCGGCATGCTGCGCGCAGCCCATGGCAGGACAAGGTCCGAAAAAATCTGTCGACATTTTTACGCCGTGGTAGGCTTCCGCTTCGCGTCACTTTGTCGACATTCAAGCCTACCATTTGTATTGAATTTTTCAAACCTTGTCAAACCCCATTATTCAAATGTCGAAAAATTTTGTCGACATTTTTACGCCATGATAGGCTTCCGCTTCGCGTCACTTTGTCGGAATGCATCGCATGGCGAGGCAAGGCCACGGCATGCCAAGGCGAAGGCAACGCATGGCTTGAATGGCTTGGTCAAGGCCACATCATGGGCACGGCATGCCAAGGCAAGGCGAGGCAAGCCATCCTTAGCCTCGCCTACACTCACTTTCTCGGAATGCATTGGATGATGAGCAATTCCAAGGTAAGG
>NW_028276879.1:142500-147500 GCF_965620075.1 Prunus avium
AAAAATCATAGACTACTTATGGGGAGCTTATTGTGCGAGGAAATTTCAATAAAAACGGGGTTTGACAAGATTTGAAAAATTCTGTCGACATTTGAAAAAACCTGGAACCATGCTGCCGGCATGCTGCGCACATGCTGCGCGCAGGCTGCGCGCATGCTGCGCGCAGACTGCGCGCAGACTGCGCGCATGCCATGGCAGGACAAGTTTCGCTAGCCTCACTGTCGACAGATGCGCAAGCTGCGCGCACAGGCTGCGCGCATGCTGCGCACAGGCTGCGCGCATGCTGCGCACAGACTGCGCGCACGCTGCGCGCATGCCATGGCAGGACAAGTTTCGCTAGCCTCACTGTCGACAGATGCGCAAGCTGCACGCAAGCTCCGCGCACGCTGCGCACAGCCTGCGCGCATGTTGTGCGCAGGCTGCGCGCAGGCGCCGCGCATGCCATGGCAGGACAAGTTTCGCTAGCCTCACTGTCGACAGATGCGCAAGCTGCGCGCACAGGCTGCGCGCACGCCATGGCAGGACAACTTTCGCTAGCCTCACTGTCGACAGAATCAGCACGCTGCGCGCAAGCTGCGCGCGCGCATGGCAGGACAAGTTTCGAAAAATTCTGTCGACAGGCTGCCGGCATGGTGCGCGCACGCTGCCGGCATGCTGTGCGCACGCTGCCGACATGCTGTGCGCACGCTGCGCACAGGCTGCCGGCATGCTGCGCGCAGCCCATGGCAGGACAAGGTCCGAAAAAATCTGTCGACATTTTTACGCCGTGGTAGGCTTCCGCTTCGCGTCACTTTGTCGACATTCAAGCCTACCATTTGTATTGAATTTTTCAAACCTTGTCAAACCCCATTATTCAAATGTCGAAAAATTTTGTCGACATTTTTACGCCATGATAGGCTTCCGCTTCGCGTCACTTTGTCGGAATGCATCGCATGGCGAGGCAAGGCCACGGCATGCCAAGGCGAAGGCAACGCATGGCTTGAATGGCTTGGTCAAGGCCACATCATGGGCACGGCATGCCAAGGCAAGGCGAGGCAAGCCATCCTTAGCCTCGCCTACACTCACTTTCTCGGAATGCATTGGATGATGAGCAATTCCAAGGTAAGGCAACGCATGGCTTGAATGGCTTGGTGTAGGCCACAACTTGGGCATGGCATGCCAATGCAAGGCAAGGCAAGGCAAGCCATCCTTAGCCTCGCCTACACTCACTTTCTCGGAATGCATTGGATGATGAGCAATTCCAAGGTAAGGCAACGCATGGCTTGAATGGCTTGGTGTAGGCCACAACTTGGGCATGGCATGCCAATGCAAGGCAAGGCAAGCCACGCCATCCGAAGCCTCCAATAACCTCACTTTCTCGGAATGCCTTGAATGGGCACGGCATGTGAGGGCAAGGCAAGGTCCTAAATATCATTTTGTAAGTTGGAGAAGGTCCTAAAAATCATAGACTTAATTATAGGGAGCTTATTGTGCGAGGAAATTTCAATAAAAATGGGGTTTGACAAGGTTTGAAAAATTCTGTCGACATTTGAAAAAACCTGGAACCAGGCTGCCGGCATGCTGCGCGCATGCTGCGCGCATGCTGCGCGCATGCTGCGCGCATGCTGCGTGCAGGCTGCGCGCATGCCATGGCAGGACAAGTTTCGCAAGCCTCACTGTCGACAGATTCGCAAGCTGCGCGCACAGGCTGCGCGCACGCCATGGCAGGACAAGTTTCGCTAGCCTCACTGTCGACAGATGCGCAGGTTGCGCGCACAGGCTGCGCGCGCGCATGGCAGGACAAGTTTCGCTAGCCTCACTGTCGACAGAATCAGCACGCTGCGCGCAAGCTGCGCGCGCGCATGGCAGGACAAGTTTCGAAAAATTCTGTCGACAAGCTCAGCTGCGCGCACGCTGCCGACATGCTGTGCGCACGCTGCCGGCATGTTGTGCGCATGCTGCGCGCAGCTGCGCACGCGCATGGCAGGACAAGTTTCGCTAGCCTCTGTCGACAGGCTATGCAGCGCGCACGCTGCCGACATGCTGTGCGCACGCTGCGCACAGGCTGCCGGCATGCTGCGCGCAGCCCATGGCAGGACAAGTTCCGAAAAATTCTGTCAACATTTTTGCGCATGGTAGGCTTCCGCTTCGCGTCACTTTGTCGACATTCAAGCCTACCATTTTTATTGAATTTTTCAAACCTTGTCAAACCCCATTATTCAAATGTCGAAAAATTTTGTCGACATTTTTACGCCATGGTAGGCTTCCGCTTCGCGTCACTTTGTCGGAATGCGTTGAATGGGAGCAAAGGCAAGGCCACGGCATGCCAAGGCGAAGGCAAGGGTAGGCATGCCAAGCTTCCGATAGCCTCGCTTTCTCGAAATGCCTTGAATGGGGAGCAATGCCAAGTGTCACGGATCGCACTTGAGCGTGTGCTTTCGTGACTCCGTTGGGACATCCATGCGCTTATGAGGTAGTCCAAGTGTGGAAGGGGCAAGGACTTAAGAGCTAGAATGGTTGGTGTTGGCCGGGTTGTGCGTGTGAGGGGTATTTTGGGTATTTCGGAAGGTTACGGGAGGAACCTGAAGAAACTCAGAACACGAAAGATGTTCGTAATGACGAGATACACGCTATGCAACTGACGGTTCGCCATTCGGAGTTCGTACGAAGAAGTTATGCCCAATTATGACTCCTCGTGCATAGGTGATGTTCCCTCCTGGCAGAAGGCTAAATGCATAAAATGCTATATAGGGGGTGACATGGTGTCATGCTCTCCACCACCCCTGGTGCTTACACCCTTGTGGCACTAAGCGAGCATCCTTATGACATTGGAGGTTGTCGTAAGGGCGGGCATGAGATTGTTGAAGGATAATCTATGTCTCCGAGGGAAAGGACTTCCCGAGGACAGTACGAACACGCGGGGCCGTTCGTATTGCGCATCATTGGAAAGAGTGAGGTCAACGTATGGCATTCGCTATGCCGTCGGCTAGCGAGGCATTTGACGAGACTCGATGGACTTGGCTTGGGTTCGGCCTTGTCCAAGATGGAAGGAAGATATTCGGATGCCGGTACGCATGGGTTGCGACCCCATGCAAAGCATAGATGGTTATGTGGGACATTCGGAATACATATGTCGCCAAGGCTTGGGCGACATGCGAGCGTGACAGCTTGCGTGGATAGCTTGAGGATGTGGGCTATCGTGGTTGCTAACGGATGACCGACAGAAGTGTGGGTAAACCGATGGTGTGTTGGATCGCCATGTCTCGACTTGGACATGAGCGAGCCACGAGTTTGGCATGCGACGTGGTCGATGCAGTTGACGTGTCTTATGCAACGCTTGATGTATGGGCGTCGAGGGTTCGTTGCCGGATGCGGGGTGATTGTGTTGTCACAAGGGAGTGTGACTCGTTGTCTAGCCATAGGGCTTGGCGCCTATGGGAGACGACACATGATGGTGAACCTCTCGCGGAGTTGTGAGAGTCATGAAGTGGGGAGAAGGCTGACTGGGATTCGAAGGGATCCTGGGCCGCACGGGAGCGTTTGTGCGAGCGAAATCTGTGATTTGCTTCCGCCGCGCCGCGTCGCACGCTCGTCCCGTGACAAGTGGTATCAGAGCCGATCGATTTAGATGGTGGCTTCTGCTCAAACGATTCGCACCTTGGATACAAACAGTGAAGCTCTGATCCCGTGACAAGTGGTATCAGAGCCGATCGATTCCGAAGGTGGTTTCTGTGTGAGGGACTCGTACCTAGAAGAGATTGGTGATGGAGGAACTTTGATAGCAAGGTAGCATGTCATTGCCTGTGATGGGTAGTGGACTTGCGAAGTTGGAATCAGGTTGTGTGACGGTTGTTGGAAACCCGTCTTGGTGCTGGATCCTATGGAAGGGTGAAGGTATCCAAAAGTTTGTCTCGAAGTTGTGAGAAGACATCAAGCAGGATGACTCTAAGATGGGGGATGATGGTTGGTTTTGCTGCTCGGTTGCCTAGTTTTCTAATCCGTGCACCAAGCGCCCGGAAGTCGGGTAGGCAGGGGTTCTGGCTTGTGACGAAGTGATGTTGCTTGTTCAGTTCAGGATGTGGAGAGGACGGGAGCGCGAGTTTGGTGAGAGTGTCAAAGATTGGCTTATACTCGAACTATAGCATACCATTGAAGGTTGTGGTAAACCGAGTTGGTGACATGTGTTGGATGGAAGGTGCAAGACCTTTGTTCAGGGAAGAGTTGTGGGAGCTGAAGACCGAAATGGTGCAATCTTCGAAGGGAGTAAGTCGCTGACGGACTGGGCTCCATTGAGGGAGTGAGTCGCTGACGGGCTAGGCTTTAATGAAGGAGTCACTTAAGTGGTTGCTCTTACAATTGTGGAGGACGTGTGGGTTACGCATAATGTTCGACACAAGGTTGCTAACTAATATTCGGAATGCTGGTGTGTTCCAAAGGTGGATCCCAGAGTTTTCTTGTGAGGATGGTGGCTAAGGACGTAGGATGTCCGCACTTAAGGGCATGCAAAGAGTTGGAGTAGCTTTGGGGAGGATGTCTTACTTGTTCCCTTGTGGATGCTGCGGAAGTAGGTTCTGCCAAGTCCAAGTGTGGGCGTTGGTTAGGTGGTTCTACTCGTAGTAGGGAGGATGTCTTACCATGGTGAATTGTGAATGCCTAAGTGTTATGGAGCTGAACTTCGGAGGCACGTTGACGTGAGGGTGCGTCGACGAGATAAGTGGGGGAGACCCACGAACGCCATTGAGGTATGGCAGCGCGTATGCGCAAGGGAGTTGGTGACGATTGTTGGACAAGGAGGTGCGGGACCTTGTTCGGAGGAAAACTGGTAGGAGCTCAAGACCGAAATGGTGCAGTCTTCGAAAAGAGTATGTCGCTGACGGACTAGGCTCTATTGAGGGAGTAAGTCGCTGACGGACTAGGCTTTAATGAAGGAGTCACTTAAGTGGTTGTTCCTACAATTGTTGAGAACAGATGGGTGGGGCACAAGGTTCGACATATGGTTGCTAACTGAGATTTGGAAGAGA
>NW_028276879.1:167500-170000 GCF_965620075.1 Prunus avium
AGCCAACCCATCGTCGCCCACAACTAGTGGGTGAATGGTGTGCTTCCCGGGGTTGGCATAGACATTCCCTCGCATGCAAAAGATTGTCGATGCGAAAGATTATCTATGCCAACCCCGGGAAGCACACCATTCACACACTCCCGACCGGTGTGGTGTGGCGGTGATTGGATAGTTACGGATTGAGCACTTGCCAAGGATCAAAATGTGTCATTTAGAAGAAACATTTTCAAAAAGTTTTTAAAATCTTGTGGGTTTGCAACTCATAAGAGCGTCACTTTCAACGTCCCCGGTATTGGATTGAGTTTCTAAAAACAACCGTGCACACCGAGGTTAAACTTTACCAGCTCCACTCCGACTCGCCGCTCGCCCACAATTTGTTTGCAACGAAACATTTGTTTTTAATTTTGTTGGTTTGAAATTGTTTTGAAAAGGTTCTTTAAATCTAGTGGGTTTGCAACTCATAAGAGCGTCACTTTCAACGTCCCCGGCATTGGATTGAGTTTCTAAAAACAACCGTGCACACCGAGGTTAAACTTTACCGGCTCCACTCCGACTCGCCGCTCGCCCACTAGTCCGAAGGCAACAAAACATTTGTTTTTCATTTTGATGAAAATTTCTGTTTTTAAATCTTGTTGGTTTGAAATTGTTTTGAAAAGGTTCTTTAAATCTTGCGGGTTTGCAACTCATAAGAGCGTCACTTTCAACGTCCCCGGCATTGGATTGAGTTTCTAAAAACAACCGTGCACACCGAGGTTAAACTTTACCGGCTCCACTCCGACTCGCCGCTCGCCCACAAATCCGAAGGCAACAAAACATTTGTTTTTAATTTTGATGAAATTTTTTGAAAACATTGGCTTGGCAAGCCCCAATCCGCGACTATCCACCCACCGCCACCCCACACGGGTGGTTGTTGTTGAGAAATGAGGTTGTGGTCGACATGCCCGTGCATTTGAGAAGGAGTTCCTAGCACTCCATGCTCTCCCATGCCAAAAAAAAGCCTAGACAACCCCATTTCGCAACTTTCCACGCCTTTTTTTTCCTCCCTCACCCATGGCGGCGGCGTGGTGGCGGCGGCCGGATTCCGGCCACCACCGCCATGGGTGGCAGCCCCCCGACCCCGACACCAAACCCATAATACCGAGGCAACATATCGAGGCAACATGACATGGGTGTGGCGTGGGGGAAGGGGGCTGCAGCTAGGAAGGCATGGGCTGCCATGCATATGCAGGCAACACACACCCCCCTATATAGCATTTTATGCATTTAGCCCTTTGACAGGAAGAGACATCACCTATGCGCGAGGAGTCATAATGGGCTCTAAATAATTCAATACAAGGTATTTGGACGTGATTTTTTGCAGGGATACTAAGAAACATGCAATCTATGATGGGAAAAAGTTTCATAAATTTTTGAAGTCGGGAAGTATTTTTTATTATTTTTAGAAGTCGTAAAATTGAAAAAATCATTAAAACAAATCCGGGAGGAATTTTTTAGTTTTGTAAGTTGGAGAAGGTCCTAAAAATCATAGACTACTTATGGGGAGCTTATTGTGCGAGGAAATTTCAATAAAAACGGGGTTTGACAAGATTTGAAAAATTCTGTCGACATTTGAAAAAACCTGGAACCATGCTGCCGGCATGCTGCGCACATGCTGCGCGCAGGCTGCGCGCATGCTGCGCGCAGACTGCGCGCAGACTGCGCGCATGCCATGGCAGGACAAGTTTCGCTAGCCTCACTGTCGACAGATGCGCAAGCTGCGCGCACAGGCTGCGCGCATGCTGCGCACAGGCTGCGCGCATGCTGCGCACAGACTGCGCGCACGCTGCGCGCATGCCATGGCAGGACAAGTTTCGCTAGCCTCACTGTCGACAGATGCGCAAGCTGCACGCAAGCTCCGCGCACGCTGCGCACAGCCTGCGCGCATGTTGTGCGCAGGCTGCGCGCAGGCGCCGCGCATGCCATGGCAGGACAAGTTTCGCTAGCCTCACTGTCGACAGATGCGCAAGCTGCGCGCACAGGCTGCGCGCACGCCATGGCAGGACAACTTTCGCTAGCCTCACTGTCGACAGAATCAGCACGCTGCGCGCAAGCTGCGCGCGCGCATGGCAGGACAAGTTTCGAAAAATTCTGTCGACAGGCTGCCGGCATGGTGCGCGCACGCTGCCGGCATGCTGTGCGCACGCTGCCGACATGCTGTGCGCACGCTGCGCACAGGCTGCCGGCATGCTGCGCGCAGCCCATGGCAGGACAAGGTCCGAAAAAATCTGTCGACATTTTTACGCCGTGGTAGGCTTCCGCTTCGCGTCACTTTGTCGACATTCAAGCCTACCATTTGTATTGAATTTTTCAAACCTTGTCAAACCCCATTATTCAAATGTCGAAAAATTTTGTCGACATTTTTACGCCATGATAGGCTTCCGCTTCGCGTCACTTTGTCGGAATGCATCGCATGGCGAGGCAAGGCCACGGCATGCCAAGGCGAAGGCAACGCATGGCTTGA
>NW_028276879.1:190000-192500 GCF_965620075.1 Prunus avium
GCACACCGAGGTTAAACTTTACCAGCTCCACTCCGACTCGCCGCTCGCCCACAATTTGTTTGCAACGAAACATTTGTTTTTAATTTTGTTGGTTTGAAATTGTTTTGAAAAGGTTCTTTAAATCTAGTGGGTTTGCAACTCATAAGAGCGTCACTTTCAACGTCCCCGGCATTGGATTGAGTTTCTAAAAACAACCGTGCACACCGAGGTTAAACTTTACCGGCTCCACTCCGACTCGCCGCTCGCCCACTAGTCCGAAGGCAACAAAACATTTGTTTTTCATTTTGATGAAAATTTCTGTTTTTAAATCTTGTTGGTTTGAAATTGTTTTGAAAAGGTTCTTTAAATCTTGCGGGTTTGCAACTCATAAGAGCGTCACTTTCAACGTCCCCGGCATTGGATTGAGTTTCTAAAAACAACCGTGCACACCGAGGTTAAACTTTACCGGCTCCACTCCGACTCGCCGCTCGCCCACAAATCCGAAGGCAACAAAACATTTGTTTTTAATTTTGATGAAATTTTTTGAAAACATTGGCTTGGCAAGCCCCAATCCGCGACTATCCACCCACCGCCACCCCACACGGGTGGTTGTTGTTGAGAAATGAGGTTGTGGTCGACATGCCCGTGCATTTGAGAAGGAGTTCCTAGCACTCCATGCTCTCCCATGCCAAAAAAAAGCCTAGACAACCCCATTTCGCAACTTTCCACGCCTTTTTTTTCCTCCCTCACCCATGGCGGCGGCGTGGTGGCGGCGGCCGGATTCCGGCCACCACCGCCATGGGTGGCAGCCCCCCGACCCCGACACCAAACCCATAATACCGAGGCAACATATCGAGGCAACATGACATGGGTGTGGCGTGGGGGAAGGGGGCTGCAGCTAGGAAGGCATGGGCTGCCATGCATATGCAGGCAACACACACCCCCCTATATAGCATTTTATGCATTTAGCCCTTTGACAGGAAGAGACATCACCTATGCGCGAGGAGTCATAATGGGCTCTAAATAATTCAATACAAGGTATTTGGACGTGATTTTTTGCAGGGATACTAAGAAACATGCAATCTATGATGGGAAAAAGTTTCATAAATTTTTGAAGTCGGGAAGTATTTTTTATTATTTTTAGAAGTCGTAAAATTGAAAAAATCATTAAAACAAATCCGGGAGGAATTTTTTAGTTTTGTAAGTTGGAGAAGGTCCTAAAAATCATAGACTACTTATGGGGAGCTTATTGTGCGAGGAAATTTCAATAAAAACGGGGTTTGACAAGATTTGAAAAATTCTGTCGACATTTGAAAAAACCTGGAACCATGCTGCCGGCATGCTGCGCACATGCTGCGCGCAGGCTGCGCGCATGCTGCGCGCAGACTGCGCGCAGACTGCGCGCATGCCATGGCAGGACAAGTTTCGCTAGCCTCACTGTCGACAGATGCGCAAGCTGCGCGCACAGGCTGCGCGCATGCTGCGCACAGGCTGCGCGCATGCTGCGCACAGACTGCGCGCACGCTGCGCGCATGCCATGGCAGGACAAGTTTCGCTAGCCTCACTGTCGACAGATGCGCAAGCTGCACGCAAGCTCCGCGCACGCTGCGCACAGCCTGCGCGCATGTTGTGCGCAGGCTGCGCGCAGGCGCCGCGCATGCCATGGCAGGACAAGTTTCGCTAGCCTCACTGTCGACAGATGCGCAAGCTGCGCGCACAGGCTGCGCGCACGCCATGGCAGGACAACTTTCGCTAGCCTCACTGTCGACAGAATCAGCACGCTGCGCGCAAGCTGCGCGCGCGCATGGCAGGACAAGTTTCGAAAAATTCTGTCGACAGGCTGCCGGCATGGTGCGCGCACGCTGCCGGCATGCTGTGCGCACGCTGCCGACATGCTGTGCGCACGCTGCGCACAGGCTGCCGGCATGCTGCGCGCAGCCCATGGCAGGACAAGGTCCGAAAAAATCTGTCGACATTTTTACGCCGTGGTAGGCTTCCGCTTCGCGTCACTTTGTCGACATTCAAGCCTACCATTTGTATTGAATTTTTCAAACCTTGTCAAACCCCATTATTCAAATGTCGAAAAATTTTGTCGACATTTTTACGCCATGATAGGCTTCCGCTTCGCGTCACTTTGTCGGAATGCATCGCATGGCGAGGCAAGGCCACGGCATGCCAAGGCGAAGGCAACGCATGGCTTGAATGGCTTGGTCAAGGCCACATCATGGGCACGGCATGCCAAGGCAAGGCGAGGCAAGCCATCCTTAGCCTCGCCTACACTCACTTTCTCGGAATGCATTGGATGATGAGCAATTCCAAGGTAAGGCAACGCATGGCTTGAATGGCTTGGTGTAGGCCACAACTTGGGCATGGCATGCCAATGCAAGGCAAGGCAAGGCAAGCCATCCTTAGCCTCGCCTACACTCACTTTCTCGGAATGCATTGGATGATGAGCAATTCCAAGGTAAGGCAACGCATGGCTTGAATGGCTTGGTGTAGGCCACAACTTGGGCATGGCATG
>NW_028276879.1:232500-235000 GCF_965620075.1 Prunus avium
CCGCCGAAAGCCATCCTCGACATACCCGTGCATTGAGAAGGTTTGGTGGCCGTACTCCCAACACAAAAGCATACCGAAGACAACCCCAAGCTAAAGCTCACTTGAAGCCAACGCATCGTCACCATGTGTTCGTGTGGCCGAGAATTGGGTAGCTTCTTCATCAACCCCGCCGAAAGCCATCCTCGACATACCCGTGCATTGAGAAGGTTTGGTGGCCGTACTCCCAACACAAAAGCATACCGAGGACAACCCCAAGCAAAAATTCATTTGAAGCCAACCCATCGTCGCCCACAACTAGTGGGTGAATGGTGTGCTTCCCGGGGTTGGCATAGACATTCCCTCGCATGCAAAAGATTGTCGATGCGAAAGATTATCTATGCCAACCCCGGGAAGCACACCATTCACACACTCCCGACCGGTGTGGTGTGGCGGTGATTGGATAGTTACGGATTGAGCACTTGCCAAGGATCAAAATGTGTCATTTAGAAGAAACATTTTCAAAAAGTTTTTAAAATCTTGTGGGTTTGCAACTCATAAGAGGGTCACTTTCAACGTCCCCGGTATTGGATTGAGTTTCTAAAAACAACCGTGCACACCGAGGTTAAACTTTACCAGCTCCACTCCGACTCGCCGCTCGCCCACAATTTGTTTGCAACGAAACATTTGTTTTTAATTTTGTTGGTTTGAAATTGTTTTGAAAAGGTTCTTTAAATCTAGTGGGTTTGCAACTCATAAGAGCGTCACTTTCAACGTCCCCGGCATTGGATTGAGTTTCTAAAAACAACCGTGCACACCGAGGTTAAACTTTACCGGCTCCACTCCGACTCGCCGCTCGCCCACTAGTCCGAAGGCAACAAAACATTTGTTTTTCATTTTGATGAAAATTTCTGTTTTTAAATCTTGTTGGTTTGAAATTGTTTTGAAAAGGTTCTTTAAATCTTGCGGGTTTGCAACTCATAAGAGCGTCACTTTCAACGTCCCCGGCATTGGATTGAGTTTCTAAAAACAACCGTGCACACCGAGGTTAAACTTTACCGGCTCCACTCCGACTCGCCGCTCGCCCACAAATCCGAAGGCAACAAAACATTTGTTTTTAATTTTGATGAAATTTTTTGAAAACATTGGCTTGGCAAGCCCCAATCCGCGACTATCCACCCACCGCCACCCCACACGGGTGGTTGTTGTTGAGAAATGAGGTTGTGGTCGACATGCCCGTGCATTTGAGAAGGAGTTCCTAGCACTCCATGCTCTCCCATGCCAAAAAAAAGCCTAGACAACCCCATTTCGCAACTTTCCACGCCTTTTTTTTCCTCCCTCACCCATGGCGGCGGCGTGGTGGCGGCGGCCGGATTCCGGCCACCACCGCCATGGGTGGCAGCCCCCCGACCCCGACACCAAACCCATAATACCGAGGCAACATATCGAGGCAACATGACATGGGTGTGGCGTGGGGGAAGGGGGCTGCAGCTAGGAAGGCATGGGCTGCCATGCATATGCAGGCAACACACACCCCCCTATATAGCATTTTATGCATTTAGCCCTTTGACAGGAAGAGACATCACCTATGCGCGAGGAGTCATAATGGGCTCTAAATAATTCAATACAAGGTATTTGGACGTGATTTTTTGCAGGGATACTAAGAAACATGCAATCTATGATGGGAAAAAGTTTCATAAATTTTTGAAGTCGGGAAGTATTTTTTATTATTTTTAGAAGTCGTAAAATTGAAAAAATCATTAAAACAAATCCGGGAGGAATTTTTTAGTTTTGTAAGTTGGAGAAGGTCCTAAAAATCATAGACTACTTATGGGGAGCTTATTGTGCGAGGAAATTTCAATAAAAACGGGGTTTGACAAGATTTGAAAAATTCTGTCGACATTTGAAAAAACCTGGAACCATGCTGCCGGCATGCTGCGCACATGCTGCGCGCAGGCTGCGCGCATGCTGCGCGCAGACTGCGCGCAGACTGCGCGCATGCCATGGCAGGACAAGTTTCGCTAGCCTCACTGTCGACAGATGCGCAAGCTGCGCGCACAGGCTGCGCGCATGCTGCGCACAGGCTGCGCGCATGCTGCGCACAGACTGCGCGCACGCTGCGCGCATGCCATGGCAGGACAAGTTTCGCTAGCCTCACTGTCGACAGATGCGCAAGCTGCACGCAAGCTCCGCGCACGCTGCGCACAGCCTGCGCGCATGTTGTGCGCAGGCTGCGCGCAGGCGCCGCGCATGCCATGGCAGGACAAGTTTCGCTAGCCTCACTGTCGACAGATGCGCAAGCTGCGCGCACAGGCTGCGCGCACGCCATGGCAGGACAACTTTCGCTAGCCTCACTGTCGACAGAATCAGCACGCTGCGCGCAAGCTGCGCGCGCGCATGGCAGGACAAGTTTCGAAAAATTCTGTCGACAGGCTGCCGGCATGGTGCGCGCACGCTGCCGGCATGCTGTGCGCACGCTGCCGACATGCTGTGCGCACGCTGCGCACAGGCTGCCGGCATGCTG
>NW_028276879.1:255000-257500 GCF_965620075.1 Prunus avium
TGGTGGCCGTACTCCCAACACAAAAGCATACCGAGGACAACCCCAAGCAAAAATTCATTTGAAGCCAACCCATCGTCGCCCACAACTAGTGGGTGAATGGTGTGCTTCCCGGGGTTGGCATAGACATTCCCTCGCATGCAAAAGATTGTCGATGCGAAAGATTATCTATGCCAACCCCGGGAAGCACACCATTCACACACTCCCGACCGGTGTGGTGTGGCGGTGATTGGATAGTTACGGATTGAGCACTTGCCAAGGATCAAAATGTGTCATTTAGAAGAAACATTTTCAAAAAGTTTTTAAAATCTTGTGGGTTTGCAACTCATAAGAGGGTCACTTTCAACGTCCCCGGTATTGGATTGAGTTTCTAAAAACAACCGTGCACACCGAGGTTAAACTTTACCAGCTCCACTCCGACTCGCCGCTCGCCCACAATTTGTTTGCAACGAAACATTTGTTTTTAATTTTGTTGGTTTGAAATTGTTTTGAAAAGGTTCTTTAAATCTAGTGGGTTTGCAACTCATAAGAGCGTCACTTTCAACGTCCCCGGCATTGGATTGAGTTTCTAAAAACAACCGTGCACACCGAGGTTAAACTTTACCGGCTCCACTCCGACTCGCCGCTCGCCCACTAGTCCGAAGGCAACAAAACATTTGTTTTTCATTTTGATGAAAATTTCTGTTTTTAAATCTTGTTGGTTTGAAATTGTTTTGAAAAGGTTCTTTAAATCTTGCGGGTTTGCAACTCATAAGAGCGTCACTTTCAACGTCCCCGGCATTGGATTGAGTTTCTAAAAACAACCGTGCACACCGAGGTTAAACTTTACCGGCTCCACTCCGACTCGCCGCTCGCCCACAAATCCGAAGGCAACAAAACATTTGTTTTTAATTTTGATGAAATTTTTTGAAAACATTGGCTTGGCAAGCCCCAATCCGCGACTATCCACCCACCGCCACCCCACACGGGTGGTTGTTGTTGAGAAATGAGGTTGTGGTCGACATGCCCGTGCATTTGAGAAGGAGTTCCTAGCACTCCATGCTCTCCCATGCCAAAAAAAAGCCTAGACAACCCCATTTCGCAACTTTCCACGCCTTTTTTTTCCTCCCTCACCCATGGCGGCGGCGTGGTGGCGGCGGCCGGATTCCGGCCACCACCGCCATGGGTGGCAGCCCCCCGACCCCGACACCAAACCCATAATACCGAGGCAACATATCGAGGCAACATGACATGGGTGTGGCGTGGGGGAAGGGGGCTGCAGCTAGGAAGGCATGGGCTGCCATGCATATGCAGGCAACACACACCCCCCTATATAGCATTTTATGCATTTAGCCCTTTGACAGGAAGAGACATCACCTATGCGCGAGGAGTCATAATGGGCTCTAAATAATTCAATACAAGGTATTTGGACGTGATTTTTTGCAGGGATACTAAGAAACATGCAATCTATGATGGGAAAAAGTTTCATAAATTTTTGAAGTCGGGAAGTATTTTTTATTATTTTTAGAAGTCGTAAAATTGAAAAAATCATTAAAACAAATCCGGGAGGAATTTTTTAGTTTTGTAAGTTGGAGAAGGTCCTAAAAATCATAGACTACTTATGGGGAGCTTATTGTGCGAGGAAATTTCAATAAAAACGGGGTTTGACAAGATTTGAAAAATTCTGTCGACATTTGAAAAAACCTGGAACCATGCTGCCGGCATGCTGCGCACATGCTGCGCGCAGGCTGCGCGCATGCTGCGCGCAGACTGCGCGCAGACTGCGCGCATGCCATGGCAGGACAAGTTTCGCTAGCCTCACTGTCGACAGATGCGCAAGCTGCGCGCACAGGCTGCGCGCATGCTGCGCACAGGCTGCGCGCATGCTGCGCACAGACTGCGCGCACGCTGCGCGCATGCCATGGCAGGACAAGTTTCGCTAGCCTCACTGTCGACAGATGCGCAAGCTGCACGCAAGCTCCGCGCACGCTGCGCACAGCCTGCGCGCATGTTGTGCGCAGGCTGCGCGCAGGCGCCGCGCATGCCATGGCAGGACAAGTTTCGCTAGCCTCACTGTCGACAGATGCGCAAGCTGCGCGCACAGGCTGCGCGCACGCCATGGCAGGACAACTTTCGCTAGCCTCACTGTCGACAGAATCAGCACGCTGCGCGCAAGCTGCGCGCGCGCATGGCAGGACAAGTTTCGAAAAATTCTGTCGACAGGCTGCCGGCATGGTGCGCGCACGCTGCCGGCATGCTGTGCGCACGCTGCCGACATGCTGTGCGCACGCTGCGCACAGGCTGCCGGCATGCTGCGCGCAGCCCATGGCAGGACAAGGTCCGAAAAAATCTGTCGACATTTTTACGCCGTGGTAGGCTTCCGCTTCGCGTCACTTTGTCGACATTCAAGCCTACCATTTGTATTGAATTTTTCAAACCTTGTCAAACCCCATTATTCAAATGTCGAAAAATTTTGTCGACATTTTTACGCCATGATAGGCTTCCGCTTCGCGTCACTTTGTCG
>NW_028276879.1:277500-280000 GCF_965620075.1 Prunus avium
TGAGCACTTGCCAAGGATCAAAATGTGTCATTTAGAAGAAACATTTTCAAAAAGTTTTTAAAATCTTGTGGGTTTGCAACTCATAAGAGCGTCACTTTCAACGTCCCCGGTATTGGATTGAGTTTCTAAAAACAACCGTGCACACCGAGGTTAAACTTTACCGGCTCCACTCCGACTCGCCGCTCGCCCACAATTTGTTTGCAACGAAACATTTGTTTTTAATTTTGTTGGTTTGAAATTGTTTTGAAAAGGTTCTTTAAATCTAGTGGGTTTGCAACTCATAAGAGCGTCACTTTCAACGTCCCCGGCATTGGATTGAGTTTCTAAAAACAACCGTGCACACCGAGGTTAAACTTTACCGGCTCCACTCCGACTCGCCGCTCGCCCACTAGTCCGAAGGCAACAAAACATTTGTTTTTCATTTTGATGAAAATTTCTGTTTTTAAATCTTGTTGGTTTGAAATTGTTTTGAAAAGGTTCTTTAAATCTTGCGGGTTTGCAACTCATAAGAGCGTCACTTTCAACGTCCCCGGCATTGGATTGAGTTTCTAAAAACAACCGTGCACACCGAGGTTAAACTTTACCGGCTCCACTCCGACTCGCCGCTCGCCCACAAATCCGAAGGCAACAAAACATTTGTTTTTAATTTTGATGAAATTTTTTGAAAACATTGGCTTGGCAAGCCCCAATCCGCGACTATCCACCCACCGCCACCCCACACGGGTGGTTGTTGTTGAGAAATGAGGTTGTGGTCGACATGCCCGTGCATTTGAGAAGGAGTTCCTAGCACTCCATGCTCTCCCATGCCAAAAAAAAGCCTAGACAACCCCATTTCGCAACTTTCCACGCCTTTTTTTTCCTCCCTCACCCATGGCGGCGGCGTGGTGGCGGCGGCCGGATTCCGGCCACCACCGCCATGGGTGGCAGCCCCCCGACCCCGACACCAAACCCATAATACCGAGGCAACATATCGAGGCAACATGACATGGGTGTGGCGTGGGGGAAGGGGGCTGCAGCTAGGAAGGCATGGGCTGCCATGCATATGCAGGCAACACACACCCCCCTATATAGCATTTTATGCATTTAGCCCTTTGACAGGAAGAGACATCACCTATGCGCGAGGAGTCATAATGGGCTCTAAATAATTCAATACAAGGTATTTGGACGTGATTTTTTGCAGGGATACTAAGAAACATGCAATCTATGATGGGAAAAAGTTTCATAAATTTTTGAAGTCGGGAAGTATTTTTTATTATTTTTAGAAGTCGTAAAATTGAAAAAATCATTAAAACAAATCCGGGAGGAATTTTTTAGTTTTGTAAGTTGGAGAAGGTCCTAAAAATCATAGACTACTTATGGGGAGCTTATTGTGCGAGGAAATTTCAATAAAAACGGGGTTTGACAAGATTTGAAAAATTCTGTCGACATTTGAAAAAACCTGGAACCATGCTGCCGGCATGCTGCGCACATGCTGCGCGCAGGCTGCGCGCATGCTGCGCGCAGACTGCGCGCAGACTGCGCGCATGCCATGGCAGGACAAGTTTCGCTAGCCTCACTGTCGACAGATGCGCAAGCTGCGCGCACAGGCTGCGCGCATGCTGCGCACAGACTGCGCGCACGCTGCGCGCATGCCATGGCAGGACAAGTTTCGCTAGCCTCACTGTCGACAGATGCGCAAGCTGCACGCAAGCTCCGCGCACGCTGCGCACAGCCTGCGCGCATGTTGTGCGCAGGCTGCGCGCAGGCGCCGCGCATGCCATGGCAGGACAAGTTTCGCTAGCCTCACTGTCGACAGATGCGCAAGCTGCGCGCACAGGCTGCGCGCACGCCATGGCAGGACAACTTTCGCTAGCCTCACTGTCGACAGAATCAGCACGCTGCGCGCAAGCTGCGCGCGCGCATGGCAGGACAAGTTTCGAAAAATTCTGTCGACAGGCTGCCGGCATGGTGCGCGCACGCTGCCGGCATGCTGTGCGCACGCTGCCGACATGCTGTGCGCACGCTGCGCACAGGCTGCCGGCATGCTGCGCGCAGCCCATGGCAGGACAAGGTCCGAAAAAATCTGTCGACATTTTTACGCCGTGGTAGGCTTCCGCTTCGCGTCACTTTGTCGACATTCAAGCCTACCATTTGTATTGAATTTTTCAAACCTTGTCAAACCCCATTATTCAAATGTCGAAAAATTTTGT
The DNA here is from genome assembly GCF_965620075.1 of Prunus avium. Lineage (NCBI taxonomy): Eukaryota > Viridiplantae > Streptophyta > Magnoliopsida > Rosales > Rosaceae > Prunus > Prunus avium. The sequence continues at coordinate 279,690 of NW_028276879.1, forward strand.
CGACATTTTTACGCCATGATAGGCTTCCGCTTCGCGTCACTTTGTCGGAATGCATCGCATGGCGAGGCAAGGCCACGGCATGCCAAGGCGAAGGCAACGCATGGCTTGAATGGCTTGGTCAAGGCCACATCATGGGCACGGCATGCCAAGGCAAGGCGAGGCAAGCCATCCTTAGCCTCGCCTACACTCACTTTCTCGGAATGCATTGGATGATGAGCAATTCCAAGGTAAGGCAACGCATGGCTTGAATGGCTTGGTGTAGGCCACAACTTGGGCATGGCATGCCAATGCAAGGCAAGGCAAGGCAAGCC